>NC_068290.1:30043310-30313310 GCF_025860055.1 Xyrauchen texanus
CTTGTAAACCCAGCCCAGATTGTGCATTATTCTACAGAAATGTGTGCATCTCTGTACTAGAGACATTTGTTCAGTAGTGATCTAATTAACCCAGACAGTCTTATTTAAATATTTGCTCTTATGTTCAAATTTATTTGTGTGCTTTCCAGGCGAAGTACTGGAACTCAAGTATGAACGAAGTTGAGGGAGCAGTCACCGACCACAAAGGGAAGGTCATTCAAAAGCTTTTTGGGAAATGGCACGAGGGCATCTACTGTGGCACCCCACCCTCTGCTACCTGCATCTGGAGGACAAGTATGAACCAACACACACACACACACACACACGTGTGCTAAGTTGTCTTAATGGGGACATAGCATAGACTTCTATTGTTTTTATATAAAGCAAACTACAATTACTATAAGCTAACCCTCACCCTAAACCTAACCCTAACAGAAAGTTTTTGAATTATTCTAATTTAAAAAATCATTATTTAATTAATGTATGGATAATTTTTTCACATGAGGATGTCCCAAAATGTCTCCAAAGGGTGGTTTTGTCCAATTTCACCCACTTTTGGGTACAAAACTGTCTCCAAATTAAAGCTAAATAAGTACTACACACATACACACACAGTCTCCCCTTTATTTAGCAGGATCAGGCAAAATTCAGAATAAAATGATTGTCTACCTTTCAATTCATGAGTTGGAAATTGAATTGAATTGACCACGCCTCACAGGATGTTGAATGGGAGTTTATTGAATTGCAATGTAAAAATAAATTCAGTTCAACAGTCATTATTAGTCCAATACTTGTATGTTCATGAACAGATAACTTTATTGGTGTTCTATTTTTAGTTTCCATTTTGAAAGCTGTTACATGTTGTTTTGCTTTTGGGTACATTTCAGCATTCTTGGAAATTAATTGTTCTTTAACCATGCATTATTAAAAATAATGAAATTTATAAAAAACTAAATGCAGATTTCTATAGGTGGCATTTTAAAGATTGTTTATTATTATAATCCATTTCTGGCCCATATGTTTTGTGTTTGATCATATGTTTATGCGCAATTCATACTGAAATATGAATTATTGAAACAGTAACACTTCACTGACAGCAGTTAGATAAATTTCAAATGTAAATTATTTTTTAATTCAAACCGGAATAATTTTTCCTATTTGCTATTCAGAATGGAATTGTAATGTAAAAGGTATTTTCAATTCATTTTGGAATAATTTTCAACCTTGGTATTTAAATGTGCCTTTGACACAGTTGTCTGGCTGTCAATCGGTGATGCACTTCACAGACACCAGTGTTTTTATTAAAATGTTTTTAAAGTTTATTGATTTGATTAATCAATATTTCAGAAAGATTTACATTGCCCTATGTGTGTGTGTGTGTGTGTGTGTGTGTGTGTGTGTGTGTGTGTGTGTGAGCGTGTATTTATCACTTTGTGGGGAACAAATGTCCCCATAAGGATAGTAAAACCCGAAAATTTTGACCTTGTGGGGACATTTTGTCGGTCCCCATGAGGAAAACAGCTTATAAATCATACTAAATTATGTTTTTTGAAAATGTAAAAATGCTGAAAGTTTTCTGTGAGGGTTAGGTTTAGGGGTTGGGTTAGGTTTAGGGGATAGAATATAAAGTTTGTACAGTATAAAAACCATTATGTCTATGGAAAGTCCCCATAAAACATGGAAACACAACGTGTGTGTGTGTGTGTGTGTGTGTGTGTGTGTGTGTGTGTGTGTGTGTGTGTGTGTGTGTGTGTGTGTGTGTGTGTGTGTGCAGATCCAATGCCTCCAGACTATGAGCAGTACTACGGTTTTACCAAGTTTGCTATGGAGCTAAATGAGCTTGACCCTGCTACCAAACCATTTCTTCCACCCACAGACACAAAGCTGCGACATGACCAGAGGTAAAATCCTACATCCATATTGTTTAGCTTCCAAAAACAAGTTTATTACATGGAAATAGGGTTGTCAGAATATCAAACTTTCAGTTATGACGTAAGTAAAAATTATTTGCCCTGAATATTACAATTATATTAATGAGTTTGGCCTTCACCATTGTGGATTAATCGTTTAATACCAAATTGAGTCTGTATGAAAAACTGGTATTGTTATGTTTTTTAAATTTTAGAATTTACTTTTTATCAAAGTACCTGCACTTTTGTCATGCCCTACTTGGAGTTATTCTGACATAAATGTGTCAGCCAATGGGAGCAAACAGAACCTCCAGGCCACTAGAAGATGACATCACTGCATCAGCCATGCTATGACAAATTAATTTCATATGAGCCTGTTTGTGTTTGTGTGTGCAGATTATTAGAGGAAGGAAACATTGAAGCTGCAGAAGTGCAGAAACAGAGAATTGAACAGCTGCAGCGTGAGAGACGAAGAGTCCTAGAGGAGAATCACATGACACATCAACCTCGATTCTTCCAGTACGAACCAGCATTCCTACTTAATGTGCACTGTCACTGTTTCTCTTAAAGAAATATAGTTAAAAGTTATTTTGAAGCAAGTTCATTGTTTAAGGAATAGTTCACCCAAAATTAAACATTTTGTCATCATTAACTCCAAACCTGTAAGACTTTTGGTCTCCCATGGTGCAAAAAAATATGATTTTTGGAAGATTATGTTGGCCACGCTTTTTCATATATAATAAAAGTGAATGAGGACAGCTTAAAAATAAAGAAAACACCATGAAATTATAATAAAAGTAGTCTATATGTGTGCTTATTCCAAGTCTTCTGAAGCCATTCAAAAGCTTTGTGAGAGCAAACCCATTTCAAGTCATTATTCACTTAAAAATGTGTCCTTTGCTATAGCTCTCTAAGATTTTCAGTCAATTACGGCTTACATTTTTCAGTTTTTCTTACAAAGCTATTATATGGCTTCAAAAGTCTTGGAATAAAGCTTGCTACATTTTTATTGCACTTTTTAACTGTCCCAAGCCAGATGAGCATTTACTTTTTAATTATACAGAAAAAAGTGGCCTGAATATTACGTGTTCCAAGGAAGAGAGAAAGTCATATGGGTTTGGAACAATATGAGGGCGAGTAAATTATGGCAGAATTAAAATTTTTGGGTGAACTATGATTTTAAAATTATTTTAATAAAGCTGCTTTTTTGGACAAAGTGTCTGTGAATACTTTCATTTCATTTAATCTTAGCTTGAGGTTATAATTTCCTTTCAGTTTCATCACCTTTACATAATAAATTATTTCCTGCTTTGTCACCAATAGGAAATCCAAAGATGAAACCTGGATGAGCAACAACACTTACTGGGACTTGAGAAAAGATCCTGGATTCAGCAAACTTGACTGTCCAGTCCTCTGGTAACTCAGAGGCAGCCAAAATTGATCTGTGCTCACTGTTGCCTGCGCTTTTCTATTCTGGCCAACATTACAACATCAAGAAAAAACACCTCTTAAAGTGAGGTAGAGACTGATAGAGCTGATGAAGAAAAACTGGCCATCCGATTTAAGCATGACAGAGGGAACCACACTAGACCTTTGACTAAGAATTATATAATTTCAAGTCACTCCTTAAAGGAATAGTAAATTAAAAAAATACAAATAATAAACATTATGTTGTCATTTACTCACCCTTGTGTCAATCCAAACCCTTTGCTTTATTATTTGAAACACAAAAGAACATGTTAGGCAGAAATGTGATGGACTGAGTGCTCAGTCACCATTCACTATCATTGTATGGCACAAAGATGCAATGAAAGTAAATGGTGACTGAGGCGTACATTATGCCTTTATCCTTTTGTCTTCCAATGTCCACCATTATCCTTTTGTCTTCCACGGAAGAAAGACACTCATACAGGTTTGAAACAACATGTGGGTAAGTAAATGATGTCAGAATGATCATTTTAGGGTGAACTAATCCTTTAATATTTGTTATTTAATGTCCCAGCAGTTCAATTGCCTTAATATGCTTACATTATCTATTATAGTTTATTTTATGCAAATGGATCCCTTGAAAGTATAAGAAATATGCAATCTTGGCTCAGTTCATATTCTTGTTTTGTTGCTGTGCAAAATACGTAGCACAAGAAGCCAACACAAATACTGTTGGATTGTGATCTCTTGTGGCTAAATGTGGTATATACAATATACAAATAACTGAAGAGCACTTGGAAACTCAACCCAAAACATAATGTATTACTGTAGTATGTTGTTGTCAGAGCAAAAATGCGTTGTCTACCTCTTAAAAGGAAACTGTCAAGGAATTTATGATGTACGTTAGATTATGAATTCCACATCTGTCTAATGCCTTATATACTATTATATACTTGAGTATATAATGACTGAGTCTTTACTAGAAATTTTCATCAAATCAAATGTATTGTAATTTTATGAATGCCGTTAATTCAGAGATTCTTGTGTGAGCAAGAGGTGACGTTTGAGGGTCTCTAAGAAATATTTATATTAATTTTAACTTATTCAGAGGACTGGCAGATGGCTCATCAGTACTCGGCATAATCACTGCACATGTGAGCCTGGCAGTGTTTTAAAGCTTCCCACAGTTCGACTTGTAACCTTTGCTCATTTCACTCTGAACTACTCACTACGACGAAAGCTGTTGGGGGAATGGGGGTACTTGCGTGTTGATCACTGCAGCGCTTCCTCTCTCCTTCAATAAAGTCTCATTTCAAAGATCACACTTTGTTGTTTTTATTTCAGATTTATTTAAAAGTTCAAGTTAATCTACAAAATCGAATAAACATATGGTCTGTAGAGACAAAGTTGAGGCAGTTCAATATTCACATGGTTTAAAGGGATAGTTCAACCAAAGAATTTTTTATTTTATCATCATTTACTCACCCTTATGCCATCCCAGATGTGTATGACTTTATTCTGCAGAACACAAATTAAGATTTTTAGAAGCACATCTCAGCTCTGTAGGTTCATACTGTACAATGCAAGTAAACAGGGTCCACAACTTTGAAGCTCCAAAAAGCACATAAAGGCAGCATAAAAGTAATCCATAAGTGTCCTGTGTTTTAATCCATGTCTTCTGAAGTGATCTAATCGTTTTGGGTGATAACAGACCATACAACTAAATTTTCACTATAAATCTTGACATCAGCTGTCTCCTTGGTAATCATTATTTCAAGCTTGGTTACACTTCCTAGAGCCAGCTAGTGCTCTGGGCATGCATCAAGCATGAAAAGGAGTTTCATCACTGTTACATAGATGGAGGCTGTGCGCTGTGAGAGGAAAAATAAAATGGCATCTAAATTTCTTTCTGAGTGATCATTTTACATGTAATTATAGCCGAAATCCCAGCACAGCCGTTGTCTTTAACTTATGTTTTAAAATCAGGATTTTTGCAGTGCAGAGCAGCAGCTTGGAAATAGTTTTGGAGTGACTACTGGTTAATATGTAGTTTCAGTCACTATTTCATACTCGTTCCGTTGTCTGACAACAGAAACCGAACAAATATGCACACGAGAACAGCTTTATTGGGAATTCGGCTGTATTAAAATACAATATGTGAGCACAGAAAGTAGGAGACAAGCAAACAGGTGAAAAGGGCTGACACAAGGCAGAATGCAAATACGACGTGATGACATCATGAATATGATCATTAACGTATGACGTCATCCAGCTTTTCCCCCTTTTTTGGCAGGCTTTAGCTACTTTTCATTGAAAGTAGTTGGCAACACGCCCAGGTCTTTTGTTGTTTACTTGTGGCTGTTGTCTGCAGACCCAAAAGAGACGTGAGCAGAAGACGGTAAACGTTGTATCTTTATTCACACATTTTTATTTTGAATTCCAAGTTGTATTGCTTACTTTAACATTAATTCAGTGTACGTTTTGTTAGTTTGTTGAGAAGAGTGGAAATGATTAGGAGAGAGGATAAAATCGCCGCTTCTTTGAATCCTTTCCGCATATAGTGTCTGGACAACAATGTAAAACTTTAAATGATGTATCACTTGGTGTCAGTTTATTAGTATGGGAATAACAGTCATTTAGTCTTGTCAGAATGCAGAAAATCCGTTTTCAGCATTGCAGCCACATCATAGACTGAAATGACTCTAGCATCAGTAATGTTTTGAAACGATGTATATAATTGTATATTGAAAGAATACATAACCATACAAAAAGTAGGCTACCTTACAGTGATTTATCGGGTGGCACATGTCCAAAGAATCATGATATTGCTTAAATGTCTGTCAATAAAAGTGATATTTTGTTAGCTTTTTGTTATTGCTGTTTGTTAGTGCTTCTCAATATTCAGAACACGACACTAGAAAAGTAGCTGTACGATGAAATACAGTAATGCCAGTTTTGTGCTTTTTCTTTCAGCTGAGCCTCTAAAGCCTCCTTAATAGTTTTAGAGATGTTTGCCAAAGCCACAAAGAACTTGCTCTCTGAGATAGACACTGATGGTACTCTGATCCCTGTGTCCCGTCTGAATGACTCGGACAGTCTGGTTCCTCTGGCTCTGGTCATCAAGAGCAACCGCTACTGGTTCTGGCAGAAGCCCAAGTATCGGCCAACAGACTTCAAACTAAGTGATGTTCTCGTTGGAGATCCTATAATTCCAGGTACAGAGCAACCTCTAAAGTGTGTGGGATTCTGACTTTTTTTGTCACACATTTGATGTAAAAAAATTTTTTTAAATCCTAAAAATGTGTTAAATCTGAAAGAGAGAAAAAAATCCCTAATTAAGTTTTTTTTTTCAAAATGACAAAGTTGTTCATACAGACAATAAATAGTCTTAATGTCCAAGTTAGTATTTTAGGGTTAGTCTGTAGTAATTCTAAGATTAATTAAAGAACATAAGTTCAGTCAATAGGAAGTTTCCTTATAGATAGATAAATGTGTACAGTATTTGTGTGTGTTTAGCTATAGATTGTGATTCATCTGACAACATTTCCTTTTTGAAAATCAATTTAAAAATAAAGCACAAACTCATTCTCATCAAATTAACCAACTTTTAACCTTATAACCAGCTTGAATCTCTTGTTTTTTTGTTTTTTTTGTATATGTAAGAGCTGATGATACATTGTACTTTTTGTTCCCAGTTGTGGTTGAGACAGACTTTTTGACCTATAGTGGCAAAGTCGTGGATAATACAGGTGGAAATGTTGCAGCAGAAATTGGGCCCGGGAGCCTTAGTTTAGGGGGGAGCGGCTCGGCCAAACTTCAGTCATCCTTTGGAAACCTTAAGAAACAGGAGGTGGATGTCCAGAAGCTGTTACAGAACTCCAAATCTAGGTAAGTGACTGACCGTATGAAAGCATCACTGTCATGTCTCAGTCTGTGAGCAATATACAGTAACTGTTAACGAATATGGTTTAAACTTAAATGAGTCTAGCCCATACTAGTATAGACATATATGGCTTTTGAAAACATAAACATTGGGGAAGTGAAGCACATTGTGTGGTAATTGTGAAAATTCCTGTTTTATTTATAATCATTTTACTAATGACATCCTCCCCAAAATATCATCCCTTCTTGTATGCCAGTTACAGGCTTTAAAGGAATGTTCCGGGTTCAATACAATTTACCACAAAAATGTTCTCCTTGTAATAATGTAAGTTTCGCATATCTGTGTTTAAACTATCCACAAATTGGCCATGTTCACTTTCATTGGCCCCATTCACTTATATTGTAAGTGCCTCACTGGAACCTTGATTTATGCCTTTTTTTAAAGACATTTTTGTGGTATTCAACATTATGCCACAAATGCTGTCAATTAAGCTTAACTTGTATTGAACCAGGAATATTCCTAAGTCTTTAAAAAATATTCTATGCTAAGTAATATGAGAAAGCATTGTTTTATGGTTCAGTTATGGTACACTCATGTATTATAGACATATTAATCTGTAAAACAACAACAAAATGAAAAGGTTCATACACGTCAGTGAATTAAATACACTTTTTCTTTTACACATCTTTTACACTTTTTGAGGGGCTTAAATTCAAGGTGTAACTGTCCTAAAATTATAAGAAATTGTCCTGAATTATTGTTGTTTGGCATTATACAGTATATTTCATGATTGTTTCTTAAAGAATGAATTAAGCAGTTTTGATTTAAAATAATATGAATTGTTGAAACACTTTGTTTTACCAAATCAAAGTTGGTGGGGTATAAGCAAGCAATATGAAGTCATTTTGTTATGTGACAAGAAAACTATGAAATATTAAATCACAGAAAGGCCCCCTGTAGGCCCTCATGACTGTGTGTCATGGTATTCTCTTAA
Organism: Xyrauchen texanus; assembly: GCF_025860055.1. Lineage (NCBI taxonomy): Eukaryota > Metazoa > Chordata > Actinopteri > Cypriniformes > Catostomidae > Xyrauchen > Xyrauchen texanus. Next base: position 30,051,526 of record NC_068290.1, read on the forward strand.
AAATACCATATAATTTGACCTTTTTATTTTCTTTAACCTCCTGAAACCCAAGCGTGACTGCTGTGTATTTCCTATTTCCCTTTTTTATTTGTAACTAATAGCTCCTAATAAACATGCAAAAAATAAAAAATCTCTATATCAAATGCTTTTCCTAAAAATGTATGTCAACATACGTGGACAGCAGGACTAAATTGTAAAATTATGAATAATACCAAGCTATAGAATGTCAGATGTTTTTATATCAAATTGTTTATTATGTTCTCTTAAGTGTTGATTATAATGTTTTTGATACATTAAAGACATCACAGATGATTTTCTGTAAAGCTGCTTTGGAACAATGTGTATTGGGACAAGCACAAATAACTTGATTTTGCTTTTAAGCCCTGAATCAGTGTTAAATGCAGGTTGTAACTGATATTGACTCAGTGCAGCACTAAATTAGATCCATATAATTTTTATTTTTATTTAGTCATTTTAATTTCCCTGTCAATCACTTTGAGTTGTGTTCCCAATGAAAAAAATATCAAAACGTGTTTATGAAAAATACAGTTGAGAGAGACATAGATATTTTGTGATATTTAAAGAGATTTATTTGTTTTAAAAAAAGGTGAAGCTGGAATTTCAACTATTGTACATGATAACATGCCTTCACTTTAAAAAAAAATAAAAATGAGTACAGCCAATTTCACAATTCTAGAAACAAACTTGTCAAATAATCTAAACCACTTGATGTGTGAGTTTGAATACCACACTAACGGAGTGTAACTTATTACCATAACATTTCGTTTTCAAATGTTTATTGCACAGTCTGTCAAAGCATAAGTATTTGTAAAGTTCTCACTGCAATACACACCTGTGACCAGAAGATCTATTCAGTGTGCAGTGTTGCGAAAGCTTCAAAACAGTGAATCGTTTTTCAGATGCATTTGGTTCAATTGACTTGAAATTTTGGAAAGCTTCGTTTCTGACATCACATTCTGCACTGGTCTCAAAACAGTTTGAAATGCATTTTCAACTCCATATAAATATGTATAATAATATATAGCACAATAAATATACAATTTCTAATGAAAACCTTGTGCTTTTGTACACTATAGTGTACATTGTGTTTTCCACTGTGGTGTTTCGTGATAAATTGCTGAAATTTAAAAAAAAATGCCATATCGGATGAAAGTAAAGACTTTTGACTCAAGCAGGTTTCAATGTAAAACATTCTTTTTGATTCTTACCAGATATATTTATATATTTATTTTGCATTTCTCCCAAAGATAAACTCGGCTCTGATCGGCACCATGTTGTTTTGTCACATGACTCTGCATGTCGAAAATTGAACCCTTTACTGACAGCACGGAGTCTCCTGAACTGAGATCTTTCAGTTTAAATTAAATTATACATTGCATATAGGGAAGCCAAAATACAACAGCCATGCATGTGTACGTGGGATCACACGAGTTGAAAATATGCTTAAAAGCTTGCTAGAAAATAATAATAAAGTATTCAGGGTGTATAGAATAAGTGTCTTACATAGTTACACCAACAAAAATAATTTTATGGGTCAGATCAGATAGAAATTAAACAACTTCACATTTTCACTTTTCATCTCTTTCTGTTCTAAATTTACATGTATAGGTGAAAACATGTTGGACAAAAAGTATTGTGACATATTTCAAGTCACACTTGAATGCTCTGTTTGTGGTTTGTGTAGATTTCTGGACCTGCAGCACTCTCTGGTTCAGCAGACACGAGAGCAGCTAAGGGAGGTGTTGGCAGTAGTGAAGGAACGGATCATCACCACTGATCTCTGCACAGTCACTGAGGAGGTTCAGGAGAGAGGCATCTGCACTGGAATGTTCGGCCTCTATAAGCAGATAAAGGTGCAGCCTGAGATGGAAATACCCTAAGGCATTGACTCAAACCAGAGCATTTACTGAAGTGATCATTTAATAACCCTTGTGTTGTTTCAACCCTGTATGACTTTTTCTTCAGTGAAACACAAAAGGAGTTGTCAGGCAAAATGTTAGCCTCAGTCACCATCACTATTTTTTCATGAAAAAAATAAAGATGCAATGAATGTGTATGGTGACTAGGCCTGACATCTCCTTTTGTGTTTGTGACAACATGTGGGTGACTAAGTGATGAGATAATACAAATATTTGGGTGGACTACCCTTTAGAGATATTGTCCTTCCTTATATCGACAAAGAAAATAACACGCCCCTTTTTTTGCACGTACTCTTGGGCGTATAATTATCCAGTAGCAACATTCCAAGGAGACATATCAGGACCTGCCTGCTCTCTCCTTTATGAGTTCACTGCATTGCATAAATATATCATGCCCAACACAAACTATCACGTCTGCTTCTCTTGTTTCTCCATAGGTGTCAATCAATGACAAAGGGAAGCCTGTTGTGGACAATGACAGTAATGTGTCTATTAACATTCCCTCCAAAACCATCATTGCCTATGGTGTGATTGAGCTGGAGGTTGATCACACTGGGCACTATGGTAACAATGCATTTTTTATTTTAAAGTCAATACGAAATCAAAAAATATCTTATTTTCTCTCTTAACGCATATTCCTGGTCTTAGTGTAGATGATTCATCTGTGCATGTTATTCCAAAGACAAAAATCAATCAAAGTCTAATTGCCTGCACATCCACTGAAATTACTTTTCCGCTGACATCACTTTGGCTTCATGGTTTATAATGTTATGTTAACTAATGATAATGTTAACCAAAAGCCAGTTATCTATTTAAACATGACCAAATAACAAGCTCTTTTGTCCCGGCTCCGTTCTGGTATGGCATGTCCACTTTTCACGAGCCACTCAATTCTTGATGGATAAAATCAAATCTCACTTTTATTTAATCTGTATTTTCTTTACTATTTAACAATTGATTTAATTTAACCAGTGATTCAACTATTACTTTCATTCAACATTGATTCAATTATTGATTTAACCATCAATTAAACTTGTTATTGCTTATTATACAACAGTTAGTCCCGGTCCTCGAATCTGATGGAAGAGAGGCATTCCAAGAGTGCTGATAGCTCACATTGCTTTTCTGTTTGCATCACTCAGCTTGTGTTTATGGCATTCCAATCTAACATGTAAGAGTAGTGTAGAACTGCAGAGGTGTGAATATATGTTCATCCATTTGACATTAAAGATTTAAACCAGCAGGTGGTGACAAAAGACTATTTAGTGTGCGCTATGAGCAGTTGAGCTGACCTAGACAAACTGTGTTGTCAGTGTGCAAATTTCTTTGAAGTTATCTGGAATTGTCTCTCTGTCATGTTCATTGTTGTCTTTTGTTCTTTTTTGTGCTTTTATGTTGAAGTTTAGTTCCTGTTTCCTGTTTGGTTTTTTGTAGTCCGTTGTAGTTGTCATGTTCACTGTTGTCTTTTGTTTTATGCTTTTATGTTGAAGTTTAGTTTAGTTCCTGTTTCCTGTTTGGTTTTCTGTAGTCCTTTGTAGTTCATTTTTACGATTGGTGTTCCCTTGATTGTTTTCTCCAGGTGTCCCTCATTCCTTTGTTTGTTCCTTTGTGTATTTAAACCCTGCCTTTCCTCTGTTTGTTTGTCGATCGTTGTATGTGATGTTCCATGTTTCCAATGTTTTATGCCTGCTCTTGTTCCCTTGTTTGATCGTTCGTGGATGTTTCGTGTTCGTGTGTTTATTTCATTTTCCCATCGTGGACCTTTAATTTGTTCCAGTGTTAGTGTTCTTTTCACCCGTGTGTTAGTTTGTGTTTGAGTTACTTTTCCCATCGTGGACCGTTTATTTTTGTTCCAGTGTTTTGTGTTCCTCTTTTTATTTAATAAAACCGCGTTTGGATCCACACCTCTCGTCTGTCTTGTCCTGCTTCCACACCATTCGTAACAGAACGATCGACCACACTATGGATCCAGCGGTTCAACGGGCTAACTTTCTCCTACTCAGCCTAAGACAAGAAGACCGTCTGATTGAAGACCACATTAGCGTCTTCCTCGAGCTGGCGAGCGTCTCGGACTTCCCGGACTCAGCCCTGGTGGCCTTCTTCAGGGGTAATTTGAATGCTTCCTTGAAGGAGCGGTTGCCACAGGACACGCGCAGCTGGACTCTCTGCGACTTCCTTGAGGAGACCTTACTGGTGTGCGGCTCACCACTCACTGTGGGCGTTGCTGAGGAGGACCCTACCTCACCACCCACAGTGGAGACCCTTCAGCCATCCCTGGCGCTCCCTGTCACACCAGCTCCACCTGTCAGCGAGCAAACCCCCGCGTCAATCACTTCCCAAGAACCCACATGGTCAACCTCGTCTGCCCGGAGGAGGAAGAGAAGACGGGCTTGGCCTGCCCCTGAGCCACGCCTGCCCCGGTCAGCGAGCCTGAGCCCTCGCCAGCCACGGTCAGCGAGCCTGAGCCCAAGCCAGCCACTGCCAGCGAGCCCAAGCTCGCGCATACCACGGTCAACCAGCCAAAGCCATTAGCCTCAGAGGTAACACTCTCACTCTATGATCGCTCAGATTATTACTACACTATAGCTGATAAATAGAGTAAAACTAACAGCTTCAGCATTTCTGCCGATCACCGCTGAGAGTCGCAACAGACAGAATAATCAAACATGCTCAGGGCGCCTACCTGAGACATGTTTCCTATCAACATGGCAGCGGAGAGCACGATTTCTGTGTCAGTGTCAAAATAAGGATTTCTCAAGAAATATTCAAGAATATACACATTTGGCATCCACTTTTGAAACTGGCATCCTCAGTGTTTTCTCTACAACAACAAAACTCTTGAACGTGAGTGAAATACTCTTAGGATAATTCTGATAACATGCATGGCTGCATCACTCCAAGTTTGGAGCGGATTACTGCCATACCACAGCTGAGGAACAGAGGTAAAGTAACAGCTGTAGCATTAATGTTCATCACGGTGTCTGTCTCTTTCTAGGTTTGTCATAAACATAGAAATATATCGATTATTGGTCTGCACATTATTTTATCGATATATTTTTGAGGCATAGATATATTCAAATAAGCTGACATTTAAATGAAAAGCCTAAATTGCGTGATTTCCAATTCACTCAGTTGGCCTCTGTTTAACAGTCTGGCGTAATAGCATTGGGAGACTACAATTGGGTCAAATACCATTTGCTGAAGCCAGTCGCAGTCAGGAAAGGTATCACCAGAGCCTGTCTGAAGGGAGAGGCTGCAAGGCTAGCATAGAATAGCATAATGCATCGGTCCCATAGACATTATATGGGTGGTACACAGGCGAGGATACGAGACAATTATTTTTGAATTAATGTCTATGGAGGATGCCTTCCCTACACTGAATAAACTGCTTTAATGAGGAGGTTTTTGTACTTCTTCAAGAATGAACAAAGTGACATTGATGAGTTTGCAGGTTAGTGTATGAAACTGGTGTAACTGCACAAACTGAAAGTTTAGAAATGGAGATGTCTATTATGCAATTTCTCTCTACGTAGCCTTGAATGTGCATTTCATTCAAGCTGTCAATCCACAAAACAGCATAATTGTAACTGAAAATGCATTGTGTAGGCTATATGAATGAAACAGTTGAAGTCAGTTTACATACGCCTTAGCCAAATACATTTAAACTCAGTTTTTCACAATTCCTGACATTTAATTGTAGTAAACATTCCCTGTCTTAGGTCAGTTAGGATTACTACTTTATTTTAAGAATGTGAAATGTCGGGCCTGGGTAGCTTAGCAATTTAAGATGCTGACTAGACACAGAGGCAACTGAGTTTTGTCCTCCCACCCGGATTGAGGCAAGTCACTACGCCGCCATGAGAACTTCGAGCGCATTGGGCATTAGGGAAAAGAAAAAAAAAGATTTTGAAATGTCAGAATAATAGTAGAGAATTATTTATTTCAGCTTTTATTTCTTTCATCACATTCTCAGAATGTGGGTCAGAAGTTTACATACATTTTGTTAGTATTTGGTAGCATTGCCTTTTAAATTGTTTCACTTGTGTCAAACGCCACAAGTTTCTCACAATAAGTTGCTGGAATTTTGGCCCATTCCTCCAGACAGAACTGGTGTAACTGAGTCAGGTTTGTAGACCTTCTTGCTCGCGCATGCTTTTTCAGTTCTGCCCACAAATGTTCTATCGGATTGAGGTCAGGGCTTTGTGATGGCCACTCCAATACCTTGAATTTGTTGTCCTTAAGGCATTTTGCCACAATTTTGGAGGTATGCTTGGGATCATTGTCCATTTGGAAGTCCAATTTACGAAGTGCTTTAACTTTCTGGTTGATGTCTTGTGATGTTGCTTCAATATATACACATAATTTTCATTCCTCAAGATGCCATCTATTTTGTGAATTATTTTGTGTGCATTAAAGCACCCCCACAACATGATGTTGCCACCCCATGCTTCACGGTTGATATGGTGTTCTTTGGCTTGCAAGCCTCACCTCGTTTCCTCCAAAAATAACGATGGTCATTATGGCCAAACAGTTAATTTTGTGTTTCATCAGACCAGTGTACATTTCTTAAAAAGTTAAATCTTTGTCCCCATGTGTACATGAAAACTGTTGTCTGGCTTTTTTATGGTGGCTTTGGAGCAGTGGCTTCTTCCTTGCTGAGCCTTTTAGCCTTTTAGCCTTTTAGGTTATGTCGATATAGGACTTGTTTTACTGTGGATATAGATACCCGTTCCCTCCAGCATCTTCAAAAGGTCCTTTGCTGTTGTTCTGGTATTGGTTTGCACTTTTCACACCAAACTAAGTTCATCTCTAGGAGACAGAATGCGTCTGCTTCCTGAGTGGTCCCATGGTGTATATACTTGCATACTATTTTTTGTACAGATGAACATGGTACCTTCAAGCATTTGAAAATTGCTCCCAAGGATGAACCAGGCTTGTGGAGGACCACAAATGTTTTTCTGAGGAAATTATTTGCGTAATTTCTTTTGATTTTCCTGTGATGTCAAGCAAAGAGGCACTGAGTTTAAATGTAAATTTTTTTTTTTTTTTTTTAAATGGAATTTTCCAAGTTGCTTAAAGGCACAGTTAACTTAATACATGTAAACTTCTGATCCACTGGAATTGTGATAGTCAAATAAAAGTGAAACAATCTGTCTGAAAACAGTAGTTGGAAAAATTACACATGTCATGCACAAAGTAGATGACTTACTAAATGAATTGCCAAAACTATAGTTTGCTAATATTAAATCAGTGGAGTGGTTAAAAAATGAGTTTTAATAACTTCAACCTAAGTGTATGTAAACTTCTGACTTCAACTGTACATATACACAATATATCATCCAGCAATGGCTAGAGTAAATCATCTTTGTCCTTTGATAACGATTTGGGACAAAATTAATGGAAAACTATGCCAGATTTGGCACTTCAGAATTTTGAGGCTGACCGTTGATGGTGTGTGTATCTTTGCAGAAAATAATTGTTTAGAACTGTAGAACGTGCCATGTCATCCGCCAGATACGTCCGGCGTGCGATCCCCTTTCATTTACCCTGCCGCGCACACTTCACCAAAGTTGTGTTGGGAAAAACGTTTGAAAAGAAAAAAAGGCCAATTTATATCTAGTATAAAAAAATCCATCCATCCATCCATCCATCCATCCATCCATCCATCCATCCATCCATCCATCCATCCATCCATCCATCCATCCATCCATCCATCCATCCATCCATCCATCCATCCATCCATCCATCCATCCATCCATCCATCCATCCATCCATCCATCCATCCATCCATCCATCCATCCATCCATCCATCCATCCATCCATCCATCCATCCATCCATCCATCCATCTAAATATCACACTCGCATTCGTGCTGTTTTGTTCATTTACAAGCACTGTGATTACCTGCAGGACTCAAGCCTATGGCCAAATCACAGCCATGCTAATAGATGTACATACAAGCACACTTGCTTGTGTGATATTGTTTAATAAAAACACTTAATTGCTTTTATTGTCTGCTGATTCTACGTGCATTAATTATGTAAGGGAAAAAAACACAGGGTGGTATGACAGACATGAAGCTAGCACATTATAGGAGATTGTTTGCCAGGAACAATAGTCAAACATTCAGTTTAGTGGTCATTATACAGAAATATTTGACCACAGAAGCTGAGATTGACACTCAGAATCAAGTAGTACAGAGGACCATGTAATAAGTGGTCTGTGATTTGATCAGACTATTTTCCTTTTCTCTAGAGCTGTGCCTACTGCCAGATGTCAAAGGTGGTTTTGGGGTTGATGGGCCAGTGAAGGTGAAGTATGCAGCTTCAGTTAGTGCTTCACCTGTCAAAACAAGCAACAAACTGCAGAAAGGTAATGACACAGACTTGATGGGAATGCATTTGTAAAGAAATTTGTAATAATTGTAGCAATAGAATTGGGCTTCATGAAAAAGACGATGTGGAATGCGGTAGTCTGTCTGTTGGGTTTTTTATTGATCAGACACTGGTGCTTTCTGTTCTTATGTGTGGTTTCTTTACAGTTATTGCTGTGACTTTGCAATAGTAGAACAGAATATGAGTCTCGGAATAGGTTTTTATTTTTTATGCTTATTGTGATTCCGATTTCACTGTGAAGGGACCAAGTCTCGTCTTGCATTTTGTGTCACGTTTAGTGTGACTTTTTTTTTATACGTTTAAAATTTTATTTTAAAAAGTTTAAAAAACATTACAAATGCCGTGCTTATGGCGCGAAACAGTCAGATACACTGAAGTAATCAAAATTGTCCTCCTAGTTTATGTTTACATGGAAAAACTATTTAAAAACAGTGCAGAACTGCATGAACACGTCCTGTATGAACGGCCCCTTAGTAGTGTTTTTGTTGAATTGAAACTTGTGGAGAATGGAAACATGTCAGATGTTGTAGCAAGCATGTTACCTCAAAACCAAAATAGTGGTTGTTCCAGATGCATTTCCAATGATTAACTTTTTCATTTTCTTCAGAGCTTGATGGACTACAGGGCCAGTTTAAGGTACTGTCTGAACTCCCGGCCAGCACGCGGTCTGCTCTCTTCAAGCAGTTTACTCTGCTCCTGCAGAACAGTGCAGCCATCAGCTTGCTGGAGAACGCAGTGAGTGAGGACAGAGACACTTGAATCATTTATTCTTCGCTTAAAGAACTTCAATGCCTTTGTTGACATGTATTAAGCTGCATTCACACTGCCAGCTACTTTATCGCTGCATGTCACCAGTGGCTGGCTGTTAGGTCGCTAGTGGTGTGTATGGAGAGTCTAAACAGCACTGTTTCTTTACAATTAATATTATTATTAAAATATTAGGATCACGTGAGCTCTACCATCTTCTCTCATATTGGCTGTCGCTCCTGAAAGTCGCTCTTCATTTGCATAAAGTAAAATATTTTTTAAAATATTCTCAACTTTGTCACGTCGCTGGACATGCCCACATCCGGTCGCCAGAGGTTGCCATCACTCGTGTTGCCGGAAGTCGCCAGCTCTGATTGAAAATGAATGAGGTGAGGTCGTTTTGTCGCTGCGTGTCGCTGGCAGTGTGAACGCAGCTTTAGCATTCTACTACTTCTTAAGAATTTCGAAATAAGCAAATGTAGTAGCATATATTCCCTGATCTTCACGGTCTCAGGATATAAATGACATCTTTAGCTATGTTACATGGGCAGAAGTATGTTGACACAGCCTTCTAATTAACAGGTTTGGCTTTTCCAGTAATTTCAGTGAAGACTATTGATAATGCTGCGATTTACAGTTACATTGTACATTGCTTGTCTGTTGGACATCTCTGTACCTATTTGTCCCCTTTCTCAGCTAGAGGACCTGTGTGGTGGAAGACAGCCTGATCCGAAGATGTTTGATGAGATCGCTGCACTGAAGCCTGCTCTGCAGACCACACTGAAGCTTGTACAGAAGGTTGCTGCTGGAACCAATCCTACCAAACTGTCAAACCCCTCTGGACAGCGGCAAAAACCCACCGTTCTTACTGCCACCCACTTGCTCATCAGCTCTTTAGAAGGTTAGGTTTAGATTCCCTTAAAATTATCACGGGCTAGCACACTTCCTTATGTACTTCCTAACTCCAAATGTAACCTAAAATAAAAACGGTCATGAATTAATGTTAGTTTATGATACATAGTAATTTATTATGACGTTTTAAACCTTTTCAACCCACCTTCATTAAATATTCCACTAAACAGCTCTGAGAATTTAGCAGTGTTAAAAGTCCAAAATCAATATCAATTTCCTGTGGATTGTTTGTCAGTGTCACTTAACACTTGCAGTCAGGGTTGAAATTTTTTTTTTCTCATAAACAATTGCACCATCCCATATAGAGATGACTGACTCGACCCTGGTTGTGCTCAAATCCTGCTGCTGTTATTCAACCCTGCAGGCTCTGATCCATCTTGTAAGTGTGCTCAAACTCAATAAAAGTACTCTCAAAATAATATTTAAATGTGGTCAAATAACAATGTATGAAAAGGGACTTCCTGTCTCTGCCTATGTAACTTCAATGTTGTCCTACAGGTGCAAAATATGGCTTCAAACAAGAAGTCCTCTTTGAAAGACAACAGACTGGCTGTGTTAGCTGATGAGAAGGTTTTCAAGAAAATTACTGAACTCTTCGGTTGCTGTAATGTGACCCTGCGTAAGGAGAAGGATTCACTTGTGACAGAAATCAGTAAAACGCAGGATCGCCTTCCTCTCATGCTGTGTATTGCAGCGAAGGGATTGGCATCTATAGCGCCCCCTGTTTGATTGAAGTACAGCAGCGGCGCAAAGGAAATGCTTACCTATGACGTTATGGGGGCCAAAGGGCCTCGGCAAGGTGGACAGTCAAATTTGCACAGTGTCTAAGTATATTTTCTTTTCTTTTTGTACTCTCTGGGACAAGACAAACATCAAGGATCATTTAAGTGACCTTTTAACTGTTTTATGAATGGCATTGTAGGAAAAAAAATTTAATGGTCTTATAATATTTGTGAATTTTGTTAGTTTTACATTTAATAAAATTACTGACTACTGGTGTTAAAATACTATAGTACTTAATATTTACAAATCCTTAAGTGAAAATTTAAATGGATATTAATTTCAAGGACTTGTGATCAAATCAAAATATGAATCAAAATATGTGTTTACATCATATTTTGGCCTATTTTGTATTTTTGAATCTTGAAACTTGAATGTCGGTCCTCTACGATTACAAATCATTGTCTTTCAGTGTTGGTTAAGTTACTTAAAAATAGTAATCCACTACAAATTACTAATTATTTCTCTAAAATTGTAATCCGATTACTTAAAAAGAGTCATTTAATTTAGTAAATTTTTCTGTGATGTAATTAGTACTTTACTTTCTTAAACACTTTTCTGCTTAACAAATTCAAAATAATGTCTGTATTTCTTTCTTGTCTGTTGTTACACACAAAATACACAGCACTTAATGTTTCTCCTTCACAATGACTCGATACGGGTCCATAATTCATGTATTCTACATAAATAATATATTAAGACATAAGCATAACCCTATAATGTACTTAAAACTAAATAATTGAAAGTCAGTAACTTAAATCTCATTACAAGTATTTTAAATGTAATGCATTACACTACATTTTTTACTAATAATGTAATTAGATTACAGTAATTAATTTATTACTTTTTAATTGGATAAAGCGTCTTTAGACTCTCATAATTACCCTTAAAATTGACAAATGTTATTGATCTAATTTATTAAGTAAACCTAAGACCAGTATTGCACATGCCACGTAACTACAATATCTGGCATATGTGATACAAAAAAATCAATTGTGAACCAAAATTAAGATTAATTTATTAGACAGCAGTTTAATTTCAGAAAATACAACTCTCTGTATTGCAAAATATAGAATTTTCAAGTGAATACACAAACTAGATAAAAATTGTATACAGGTTTGGAAATGACATTGGAGCAATCTGAAACATGGACTTCTATTCCGATTTCCGGGGTCTAGTGCACCTATAGACAGACGTGCATCACTAAATATGGCCATGAAGTAATTAAGAGTTAGAAATCTGAGAGATCAAGTTGCTTGTGATTATGACAGATGATCTATTCAATATTTAAGGGTTATTTTTTGTGGCAGTGTTCTAGGCAGTAAGCTAAATACTGTGCTGATTCTGCATACTAGGACAATAGGACATTGTACATTTTGACAAGCAACACGATGCAGATCATAGAATTCAGCAACAGCAAACTGTTAAAAACGATGACAAGTCAAAATTGGCTTACTCATAGCGTTACTTGAATTAAAACTAAATCCAATAGGCTAAAAGGATGACACTAATAAATAATGTGTGCAAGTCAGAAGCTGGCTTAACTATAAAGCTGCTTAAATTCTTTGACATACTGTTGTGACCGAACTACATGTGAGCATGTTTCTAAAAGATTCAGATACATCAATGAGATGAAACCTGCACTGTAAACCACTTCTTTCGAAACGCTAAAATAACCAATTGTAAACCACTGCAATTCAGCTTATGTGGAAAATTACAGTTTTAATGACAATTAAAAAAATTCCTATTTGTTTCAGTCAACATTTTCTCTCCAAGTAACATTCTTAAAACACACTTAGTCAGTAGAAAAAAAAGGTAATAAATAAGTACACTTATGTCATGACTGGATGTCATGCACATTTGCATAGTGACTGGGTTGGCCTGGACCAGCAGATGGCACCTGCACAGGACCAATGACTGATAATGATTGTAATGGTGATGAAGATGAAAATTATGATGCTAATGAAGATGATAAGAGATACACTTCTAATTGATTTGACTTGATATTTTTTACCGATATTCACACTTTTCTTCCTAGACGTCTGTTGGTTCTTTACTATCGGATCTACTGATAAATGGCACCATTTGCTGGGTCTCTTAAACCCATCAACGCCACAACACCACTGTGTATTCAAAAGAAAATAATGGTGATCACAGGTAAAGTAAATTTTAACGCAATAAGCATTCATTATCAAGTGAGAGTCTCATAGTATTTTCAGCTTAATAATTAAGACAGACCCAAACTAAAATTTGTGACTATTTAGATTGCAAAACCACATAAATATAATGGCACATAAATTAATAATAATTCTTACTATTATTAAAATATTCATTATGCATATTATGGTTTTATTGTTGTAGTCTAATAATTTTTTTATTATTGTTTCAATAATAAGACATAAATATGCTGAACTGATTTTCAATTCTATCAGTTATCAGACACTTAATTGTAAAAATAATCGGTCTCTCTTTAATAATGCTGATGGAAATTATATGGATGATGATGGTAATGATCCTGATAGTGATGTGTTGCCTGGACTGCCGTGTGACTCAGTAAACCCAGTTGATAGGGACCCACTGAGGTTCTGTGTTCAGCTGCTCCACAGCTGCCTGAAGTTTGTCAAAGGCTTTGTCCAGATTTTCATTAACTATAGTCAGATCAAAGTAGTGATTGTAAGCACGTTTGATCCTTGCACTTTCATCCACTGTTTTCTTTAGGTCTGTTTCCTAAGAGACAGGATGAGATGAGAACATCAGTATGAGAGCGTGAAAGAGTGTATATGTATACATGTATATATTCTGAGGGTGTCTAAAGAGCTGTTCAGTTTGTAGTCTTGAGACCCAGAAGAGAATTAGCATTTTTGAACCATGGGTACCCTCAGGTAGGGGTGTGCAGCAAAGCCATTATCTGTATGTGTATCTGTTGCTATGGTAAAATTATCTGTATCTGTATTTGGATCGAACCGGATGTGTGCGGGGCTTAAACAGGAAGTGCATCAAAACTAAATGAAATGCCTATTTTTAAATGTAGCAATTACATTTATAGTTTCTATAAATAAAATATGCTTTATAATAATAATTATATTTTATTATTAGGCTATTTAATTATATTATTATTATTTATGTAAGTGTGTCAGGTTTTTTTTTTGGCATTTCCACAAAATATATTTTTTATATGAAATAATTATATAATTAAGTTTACTATCACAGGATATCTATTTGTATGTGTATAACAAGATAAATGAGTATTTATACAAATAAATACTATGTGTATCAATGAATTATCAATTATCAGTATTTTAAATGTATGTACACATATATAATATATGTTATTTCTTACTCAAAGTGGCACTAATGTTTCAGTGATTGACTTGATTTACATTTGACACTGACATTTGATGAAAAACAACATCGAAGTAAACATAGAGCAAGTACAACACGAAATGAAAAGTATGATATGACTATTGTCACTTGGGTGTACTACTGAAATAATGTAAGTTGTGCATCTATTTAGACTCAACAAATGCCCGAGAAAATACACATAAGCTACACATACATTACACATGTAGATTATGTGTTGTGTAGCTCAATATGTGTTTGACAGCCAGTTGCATCTTGAAATTTTAGTGTGAAAATAATGAATCCTGTTCTTGATTTGTCCTGATTTGTTGCATTATCTCTTTAATTTATTAAAGATAAAACATACAAATATATAACATTTTATTGTTTTCTAAAGTCTTGAATATATTTTAAACATTTTATACTATCTGGGCGTTTTGTAAATCCATTTCTGATAAATGGAGTCTTTCATGAAGTTAAGAAGTGTGTATATAAATAGTAAGAGCAAGTCTCTAGTTTTTCCAGAATGGCAGAAAAAGAACGAGCATGTTTTAATTTCTCCATATCACAGTGGAGGAATATTCTGCATAAATGTACACTCTATGGATCATTTACACTTTTTTTGGATTAACCAGATAATTATCTTAATTGGTGATAGAAATTTCAAGAAGTGTAAATGTTTATGATATAGTATCCAATTTAATGTTACTTTTGACAAGCTCAAATTTCTGAGACGCGTACAATAATCAAAGACTGCAAACCGAGTCGAGACCGCAGCCATCCGATTTGAAATCACACCGTGTGCATTTTCATTCATAAGGTTTACACTTTAGTAAGTTAAGACTTCAGTTCACAGACATACATTCATAGGGTCGTTGTAATTTTGGATACGTTTATTTAAAATATTACTTCATTCTTGTATAATCAGTCTAATGAGTATTTTTTCCATTATTTGGATGAATTCGTTATTTGTTTTGAAGTATTTATTCATGCATTTTTGAATAAGGTGTTTGGCTTTGGGCACATCCCTACCCTCAGGGATTTCTAATGAGTTGTTAGAATAGTGGTGTTTGATTAATGAGTAAAATAAGGAATATAGTTAACATGACTTAGTAATAATATTATTATTATTATTATTATTATTAAAAACATAAATTACACACAGACATACCGCAAAAGTTAATTTTGTAACCATTGCTTGCTTCAGTTGCCACATGAGGACTATCCAATGAATTATACACATCAATCATCATTTACTTAAACTCGCATTCTTGTTCTGCACACAAAGAGCGGACAGTAGTGTTGTTGCCGCAATTTTCAAATATGAACATTTTGATATAAATAAATTCAGAAATTTAAGGAATATATGAATATCTGTTCATTTAAATGACTGTTTAACCAGTGTTGGATGTAATCTTATTACAGTGTAATTTCAGTAATCTATGTATTTTTTTTTAAAACAAAAAGTAGTGTAAAAATGTCTTTTATCAGATTACAGTTCTTGACTTTAAATTAAGTTAATAACAATGAATTACTTTACTTGGGTTACACATTTCTAAAATAATATTATATATGTAGAGGAAATGTTCAGCTTTAATTAAATGAATATGTACATCTGTTTGCATTTTGTGATGGCTGAAGTGTGCGCACCCCCTCATGAGTCAATGAACAAGGAGGAAATATAGACGTTATTTTGAACATGTTGACCCGAAAAACAAAAATTTACTTTGAAGTGTTTTAGAAAGTCAGTTAAATGTAATTAGTTATTTGATTACTTTTTTCTGATTAACTAATTAATAAAGTCAGTAATCTGATTACAATTTCAGAGTAGTAATTAGTAATTTATAGTGAATTACTTATTTTGAGTGACTTACCCAACACTGTGTATAACATGTTAATAATAAACCACAGTTGTTATTTCACTCATTCGTCGAAAACTGCTAAAAATTCCTGAGGGAATCCATGGTGGCTTAACCTTCCTGGGATGGCCAACAAAATGTGTGAAGACAGAAATGAGGCTGACCGTCAGTAGTTTGGTTGTGATCCCAGCATCCACCACAGCTTTGTGCATGACCCGTAGTGTATCCAGCTCTGGAGCAGCGACGAAGACCACAAATGGCATAAACTCTGAAGTCTTTAGCACCTTCAGCGCCTGCAAAGAACATGTTTATAAAATAACTGTCGCATATTTCATCAACTACTGTGAAGAGCTGTGGTATTATTGACCATATGCTTCACTGTCTACATATTAAATAACATTTATAACATTGTTATTAATACACATTTATCATTAATTATTATATAGAAATAAATGATATGAACAGTCACTGTATACACCTGGAAATAAATAAAGTTTTCGAATTTTTATAAAAATACAAAAGAAATGTTATGTTTTAAAATGAATTGAACCTTACCAGAAATTTCCCAAACATCTTTTCTCTGACATTAATAGAAACACTCACCTGGGGGTTGATGTCCAGTATGCAGGTGCGACCCGTGCGAACAACTTCATGGATTGAGTCAATTTTTGTTCCATAAAGATTGCTGTCGTACTCTCCGTGCTCGAGATAGCGACTCGCCTTAATATCCGCCTCCATCTCCTCCCGAGACACAAAGCAATATGACTGGCCGTCCTTTTCATCATCACGTGGAGGGCGAGAAGTGACTGAGAAACAAAGATAGAACAATATGAGCGACTTTTTAAATGGTAAAATAACAAATGTGACAGCTAACTTAAAGCTGTAAAGTGTAATTTATAGACATGATTTAAACTCACAAGGTACAGTAGTTCCATAGTGTAAAGGGTTTAACACTATAAGACGGTTCTTGAGACTTCGTCGTCCCACACCTTGAGCACCAATCAGCACCAGAGTTTTTCTCTGAAAAGGAGGCATCTTTGCTACTTCCTCATAGATCTGTAACTCATGGCGATCAAATTCTATCAGAGAAAAAGTTTAGTAAATTTGGAAATCATTTTCACATAACACTTAAAGAAGAAATACAGTATATACTATACTTTTTTCATAATGAATTGATTAGTAATTAAATAAAACTATTGAATAAGTAATTTATTATTTGAATAAATATTTGAATAATAATGTATTTATGAATAGATTTTGCTCATAATACTAAAGCCACATTACTCTTAAATCATATTAAAAAAACATATATGCCGATACAATATATCTGTGAAAGGCTAATATATTATATTATAGATATTAGCCTTTCACAAATATATCGTATCGCTGTATGTGTTCTCCAATATGCGCAGATATGAAACCTTTTTTTTTCAAAACATATAATGCAGAAAGCAATGCTTGGGGTAATTTTAGAATTGGTGTCGTAACGTAGTTTGTCCAGCAGAGCGTGCTCCGACTCCATTGTTTACAGAGCTGAGCTGATGCTGGTTCTGCTGACAGTGCAGAGTTGAGCGGTGTCTTCACGGTAAGTTGCAAACTAGTTTGTGAAATGCATACTGTAAAGTTAATAAACTTTGACCCCATCATTTTCCCTTTTCAGTATAACTATTATAACATTAACCCTATCCTTAACAGCCATGTCAATCATGTTTATCACATATGTTTGCTATGTTAGCCAGCTATAGTTTGTCAGTGCAGTCAGTAACTTAGCAGACTAAAAGGTAAGCATCAGAGCATCTTTTTGCAGCTCAGCAGACAATGGTGCGGTGGTGGATTGTGTCTGTTGAGTGTTGTTTTCATACCAATTTGTTACCTAATTGGTGAGAAGCAATGCTTGAAAGTAAATAAACAACATTCATCTTTTACTTTCCGTGACAACAAGCTTATAGCTAACTAGCTAACCACGTGACTACTTTCACACCTTGCAGCTGAGTGGAAGCTAAAGTGTAAACATGTATTCAAGATTCACAGTTTGGTACCCCCTTCAACTGAACAATTCCAGTCGTTGCATTTACAAAATGTAATTTTTATAAGTCTGGTTTTCCACCGTTGAAAGTTTCCCCTGAACTTGTATAGCAGAATACGTTGTAACACCGCTGCCGCTGATATCTCGACAGCAGTGAATCATCAGTTATTGTTTGTGACTATTTTTGGCAGTATTAAAATACTAGTACTACTGATGTTTGTTTATCCATTTTTTACTTTATTTTAATGGTCAGCATTTGACCGATACTAAACAGTACAGATGTTTATTTAGCTATTTATTGTATTTATATTTATTCTTTATTTTCTCAGTGTTCATTTCTAGAATTTGTTGACAATGGATAATAATGTCAAATATTCTTTGATAAACAATTTTGTTTTAGAAAGCAGCCTTCTGAGTACCTTTGCATAGTCATATCATTGCACAATCCACATAGAAAAAGTCTGTTTTCATTCCAGCTCAAAAATGACCTATATTGGCCACCATATCGGTAATCTCAAAAATCCCATATCGGTGAATTTCACCAAAATGACATTATCTTCCGAAAGCTGACTAACAGACTACAGCATCATCAACAGGTGATCGTACACGATCCATCTCTCTATCTCTTTCTCTCTCTCTCTCTCTCTCTCTCTCACACACACATGCATCCTTGTTTCTCCAATAACTTTTTAGAAACAGCCCAAGCTGTGATACTAGTTCTAAAGTGACATTTTTTTAATTACTAATAGAGGCTTGGACACATTTGGTTTGAACTAGCAACAGCAGATTCTGATCCGTCACGTAAGAAAGTAGTTCCATGCACAAATGCGCTTTTTATGACCGTACAATTTTTTTTTTTTAAATGTACTTATATCACATATGCAATCGTGCTACATGGCCCTATATATATATATATATATATATATATATATATATATATATATATATATATACACACACACACCGATGACTCTAAACATTATGACCACCTTCCTAATATACTGTTGGTCCTTCACGTGCCACCAAAACAGCACAGACCCGCTGAGGCCTGGACTATACAAGACCCCTGAATTTGTCCTGTGGTATCTGGAACCAAGACATTAATAGCAGATCCTTCAAGTCCTGTAAGTTGCGAGGTGGAACCGCTGTGGATTGGACTTGTTGGTCCAGCACATCCCACTGATGCTCAATCAGATTGAGATCTGGGGAATTTGAGGCCAGGGCAACACCTTGAACTCTTCATCATGTTCCTCAAACCATTCCCGAACAACGTGTGTAGTGTGGCAGGTTGCATTATCCTGCTGAAAGAGGCCACTGCCATCAGGGAATACCATTGCATGGGCACTCTGGCCAGTCTGCAGATATGCAGACCCATAGGCAGCAGGGTGTGATGCACTGCGTGTTGTGACACATTCCTCCCATAACCATCATTAAAATTTTCTGCGACTTGTGCCACACTAGACCTTCTGTCGGATAGCCAGACAGGATAGCCTTCGTTGCCCTCGTGCATCGATGAGCCTTGGCGCCCTGTTGGTAGGTACACACCACTGCCGGGAGCACCCTACAAGCCTTGCCGTTTCAGAGATGCTCTGATCCAGTCATCTGGCCACAACAATTTTGCCCTTGTCAAAGTTGTCAGAGGTCTGTAATTCTGCCCATTTTTCCTGCATTCACGATGACTATGAGAACTGATTGTTCGAATACCATCTAATCTACACAGACATGTGTCCTTGTTAGAAGATGATCAATGTTATTCACTTCACCTGTGAGTGGTCATATTTTTTTAACTCATTTGGGTATAATCTATAATATATTTGTTACGTGCTAGCATGTTCTTCCCTCCCCTTTCTGTTTATTGGTTGCTCTGTTTTCTTCCTTCTGCTGTTGGTTTCTTCCTGTTTCCTGCTCTCTGCTATCCTTGAGTTTTAGGTGCTGCTATTGGTCGGAGACAACCAATCATCGGCTGTGGTTCTGATATAAGACACTCGGGAGAACGGAAGGGAGGGGGCTTGGACTGTTTGTTGGTTCGTACTATTGTTGTTGTTGCGAAGTACTGACTTTGTGGTGGTTCGCTTGCTTGTCTTCCTAGTATGAGTGTGTTTGCTCACTGAGGATTGTTCTGATCTCAAACTGGCACCAGCCCGGAGAGAAGAGAAAAGGGAAGTACGTCACGTGACCTACATTGAACATACATGTACAAGTACCATTGTTTAACTCACTAGGGAAGGAGCATGTGCAACTATGTGTAATTTTTGTTTGGTTAGTTAGTGAAGTTTTAGTTATGGCGTTTCGACGCTTTAGAACTTTTTATTTTCTTTAAACTGTTTTTTTTTCAGTGAGTTTGGGGGGGGGGGAATTAGTAATTGAGTGTTTTTGGTTTTGTTGTTTTGTTTGTTTAGCACCGCTCATTTTCTTTCTCTCTGTGGCTTATTCTTATTATCATTTATTTTCTTTAAACTGTTTTTTGTTTCTTCTTAAGTTGTATATAGCTGTAAATAAGTTGATTTTGTTTGTTTTCATTTATTCATTGTGTGTATTGAAAATAAAGCGAACCACCTGTTTGCAGTAACTTGCTGTCATTGATTCAGTCGCCCACAATACTCCCCAGAGATCAAAACTGTAGGAAAGTGTTTAAATTTTATTATGTACGTCTTCCTCATACCTTTAACCATCTGGAGACGTAACATAATTTGGGGGCTCGTCCGGGATACTATTTCACAGTAATGAGGAAGATCCGGTAGTTGGCATAAATTCCTTGTTTTACTCTGGGAGTATTTGTGGTGGATGGACTCAAGTGACTGGTAGGGTTGTCAGTATGGTAGCATAAAGCTTTGTGTAGTGTTTGTTTGTAAGCTTCGTGATGTCTGCGTATGCACAGAGATTTATTGAGAATCCGTCGTTAGACTTGTTTAATAAATGTCGTAAAGATGATCTTTTGGCAATAGCTGAACACTTCCAAATCTTGGTTCGTCGGCAGTCATTGAAAAAAGAGATTCGAACTGTCGTTTTAGATGGTCTTTCGGCATTAAATGTTTTGAGTGTGCCTGAGTCGGTTAGAGAAGCAGATCAAATCAGTGAGGGAATGACGACACGTGAGCTCGCGGAGGCTGATAATGAGGAGGTTAAGCTTGTTGAGGCGGAGGTTGAGGGTAAAACCGGCTTATCCCCATTTGAGCCATTCTCCCCGTCTACATCGGGTTCTGGTGGGAGCGCGCACGTAAAGGTTCGTCTTGCTCGAATACGCATGGAGGCGGAAGACCGAGCTCAAGCTCGGCAAGCTGAAATTGGTTTTCGGCTTGAAATCCGGTGGCTTGAGATCCAAGCTGATAAAGAAGTGAAACTGCGCCGTTTGGAGTTAGAGGAGGGGAAGCTCTCATCTAGGTCCACTGGCCTGCTTGCTTCTGATCCAGTTGGCCAAGATTCAACAGAGCGTGGTTTCTCTACCACTGCTTTTGATGTAAGTAAAAACATTTCATTGGTGCCGTTATTCAGGGAGATGGAAGTGGACAGTTATTTTGGTGCATTTGAGAGAATTGCTGTTTCGTTAAATTGGCCAAAGGATGTATGGACATTGCTGTTGCAGTGTAGGCTTGTGGGAAAAGCCATGGAAGTTTTTTCTACTTTGTCTATAGAAGATAGTCTGAAATATGACATTGTGAAAGCAGCTATTCTGAACGCATACGAATTGGTGCCGGAAGCTTACCGACAGAAGTTTCGCAATCATAGGAAGAGTAGTAATCAGACCTTTGTTGAATTCGCATGTGAGAAGGGGGTTCTGTTTGATAAGTGGTGCGCTTCGAGTCATGTTAATGATTTTCCTTCCTTGCGTGAATTAGCGCTCCTTGAAGATTTTAAAAAGTGTTTGCCTGAACGCATTGTTTTGTACTTGAATGAACAGAAGGTGATGAAACTGTCTGCGGCTGCTGTACTCGCGGACAAGTTTATGTTGACTCATAAAAATGTGTTTAGTAGTACCATGCGTTGTCATAGAAATGGTTCTACATTTCCGCCGTATACGGCAACAACTAAAACAAGGGTAGAACCAGCTAAGGAAAAGCGCGAGTGTTTTTATTGTCACAAAATGGGTCATATAATTGCTGATTGTATAGTACTCAAAAGGAAACAGCAGAATTCTTCCAGTGCACAGCCTGTTAGTTTGGTTAAAACAATTCCAGTATCTGTTGACTCTGTTTACCAACCATTTTTGTTGGAAGGTTTTGTATCTTTCAGTGGCCAACCAGATGATCAAGTTGTGATTCGGGTTTTGCGAGACACTGGAGCTGCACGTTCATTTATACGTGGGGATGTGCTGCCATTTTCAGAGAAGTCCTGTTTGGATTCCAGTATCCTAGTGCAAGGTATTAGCATGAACATATTGAAAGTGCCACTGCATCGTGTGTATTTACAGACTGAGTTGGTTGCAGGTTTTGTGGACGCCGGTGTGCGACCTGCGTTGCCAGTGCCTGGTGTTGAGTTTATTTTGGGCAATGACTTGGCTGGGGGTAGAGTGTTGCCAGTGTTGGAAGTGTTGGATAAACCTGTGGTTACTTCTGTTACAGAAGATTTAACTTTGAAGTATCCTGAGGCTTTTCCGGCCTGTGTGTTTACTCGTGCTCAGATTAAGAAGATGGGGACAGAGTTTACATTGGACGACACGTTTATGTGTATAGACGGTGATGTGGTCGGCGATCATGTGCCTCAGGAAACAGGGAGAGAAAAGGTAGGTGATTTGTTATCATCTTTACCTATTAGTCACGAAAAGTTAATCAAAGCTCAACGGGATGATACAACTTTAATAAAGTGCTTTGATGCAGTGTCTGATGTTAAAGGGGATACAACATACTTCATCGAAGATGGTTTGTTATTGCGGAAATGGCGGCCTGGAGTAGTTGATGACGTGGAGTGTTCTACTGTTTGTCAGGTAGTTGTGCCTGTAGAGTATCGTGCACATGTGCTTTCACTCGCCCATGACCATGTTATGTCAGGACATCTAGGGGTGACCAAGACATACACCCGTGTGTTGCGTCATTTTTTTTGGCCTGGGTTGAAAGGGGATGTTGCTGATTATTGTCGAACATGCTCTACTTGTCAGGTTATGGGAAAGCCAAACCAAGTAATTCCTCCCGCGCCATTAGTTCCAATTCCGGTGCTCGGTGAACCTTTTGAGCACGTGATCGTGGATTGCGTCGGCCCATTGCCGAAAACAAAGACTGGACATCAGTTTTTGCTCACGATGATGTGCGTGGCGACTCGCTACCCAGAAGCAGTGCCTTTGCGGAAAATTACGGCCAAAGCGGTCGTTAAGGCATTAGTAAAATTATTTTCTACTTTTGGTCTGCCTAAGTTGGTACAAACAGATCAAGGCACAAATTTTATGTCGAAGTTGTTCACACAAACTCTTAGTTCACTGGGTGTCCGTCACCGTACTTCCAGTCCTTACCATCCAGAGAGTCAAGGTGTGCTCGAGAGATTCCACCAGACTCTTAAGTCTATGTTGAAGAAATATTGTTGGGAGACAGGGAATGAGTGGGATGAGGGTGTGCCACTTGTTCTTTTTGCTGTTCGTGAAACCACTCAGGAGTCCTTGCGGTTTAGTCCAACTGAACTGGTTTTTGGACATAGTGTCCGAGGACCACTGAAAGTTCTTAAGGAGCAAATGCTTGGTCTGGATGACAGTTTGAGTCCCACAAAGAACATTCTTGATTATGTGGCTCACTTTCGTGAACGAGTTCATGAAGCCTGTGCTCGTGCCAAGGAAGCACTTTCTGAAGCTCAGTCTAGCATGAAACAGCATTTTGATAAGGCAGCAGTGTCACGATCATTTTCAGTTGGTGATAAGGTGCTTGTGTTGTTACCAATTATGGGGTCTGCGTTGTCTGCACGTTTTGTTGGTCCTTACGAGGTAGTGGGTAAACAAAATGACACGAATTACATCATTAAAACACCTGATCGAAAGAGGCAGAAAAGTGTGTGTCACATTAATATGCTCAAAGCTTATCATTCCAGGAAGGAAGCATCTCACTGTTCAGAGGAGAACACAGGGCCCGTGATTTCATCTGTTGCCGTGAGCTGTAAGATAGAACCATCATTTCCTGTTGATGCTGAGTTTGATGTTGATGAGGTGAGATTACAGACTGACCCGTTACCCTTCACACCATTGTCTAATTCTGAGATTTTAACTGATCCTTCTAAGTTGCTGTGTCATTTGACAGAGGATCAGTATGTAGACATTGTGACATTGATTCGAAGTTTTCCTCAGATTTTTGGGGACGTACCGAGGCAAACTGATGTGCTTTATCATGACATTAATGTCCGCGATGCTGTTCCTATTAAGCAGCATCCTTATCGGATGAATGCTGCAAAGAGGGCTGCGATGAGGAAAGAGGTTGAGTATTTGTTACAGGAGGACCTTGCAAAAGCCAGTGTGAGTCCGTGGAGCTCTCCATGTATCCTAGTTCCTAAAGCTGACGGAACAAGTCGATTTTGTACGGATTACCGCAGAGTCAATTCTGTAACAGTCCCAGATTGTTTTCCATTGCCAAGGATGGAGGACTGCATTGACAATGTGGGTTCTGCTAAATTTGTTACAAAATTAGATATGCTTAAGGGTTATTGGCAGGTGCCTTTGACACCAAGGGCATCAGACATCTCTGCTTTTGTAACTCCAGACTCGTTCCTGCAATATAATGTTATGGCGTTCGGACTCAGAAATGCACCTGCGACTTTTCAGAGGTTAGTGAATACAGTATTGACAAATGTGCACAATTGTAGCTCTTATTTAGACGATTTGGTTGTCTATACGTCTACTTGGCCTGAACACCTGTCAGTGTTGTCTATGGTATTTCAACGACTTGCTGAGGCTTCATTAACTTTGAACTTGGCTAAGTGTGAGTTCTGCAAAGCTACGGTCACATATTTGGGTAAACAAGTGGGGAGAGGTCAAGTTCGTCCAGTAGAGGCCAAAGTTGATGCCATTAAAGAGTTCCCTGCACCTACTACTCGTCGGGAGTTGAGAAGATTCCTAGGAATGGCAGGGTATTACAGAAGTTTTTGTAGGAATTTTTCCTCTGTTGCAAAACCCCTGACAGACTTGCTCAGTCCCGTAAAATAATTCGTTTGGTCAGTCGAGAGCCAGTGTGCTTTTGAAACCATTAAGCATTTACTATGTAGCTCTCCTGTATTGTCTGCCCCTAATTTTTCTGTACCCTTCAAGTTGGAGGTGGACGCAAGCACAGCTGGAGCAGGTGCTGTGTTGTTGCAGGAGGACAAGGAAGGTATCGATCACCCAATTTGTTTTTTCTCTAAGAAATTTAACAAACATCAATGTAACTATTCCACAATTGAGAAAGAGGCTTTGGCTTTGTTGTTGTCATTACAGCATTTCGAAGTATATGTTGGGTCGACTTCGTATCCTGTAGTTGTGTACACCGATCACAACCCTCTTACATTCTTGTGTCGAATGTATAATCAAAACCAAAGGTTGATGCGATGGGCTCTTGTAGTTCAAAATTATAATATTGAGATTCAGCACAAAAGGGGAGTGGAAAATGTGGTCGCCGATGCTCTTTCTAGAGCTTAACTTGTGTGTCGGGTTTTGTGTATATTATATAAACATTATATGTATTATGTTTAATTTTAAGGGTGGGGGTGTTACGTGCTAGCATGTTCTTCCCTCCCCTTTCTGTTTATTGGTTGCTCTGTTTTCTTCCTTCTGCTGTTGGTTTCTTCCTGTTTCCTGCTCTCTGCTATCCTTGAGTTTTAGGTGCTGCTATTGGTCGGAGACAACCAATCATCGGCTGTGGTTCTGATATAAGACACTCGGGAGAACGGAAGGGAGGGGGCTTGGACTGTTTGTTGGTTCGTACTATTGTTGTTGTTGAGAAGTACTGACTTTGTGGTGGTTCGCTTGCTTGTCTTCCTAGTATGAGTGTGCAATCCCACTGAGGATTGTTCTGATCTCAAACTGGCACCAGCCCGGAGAGAAGAGAAAAGGGAAGTACGTCACGTGACCTACATTGAACATACATGTACAAGTACCATTGTTTAACTCACTAGGGAAGGAGCATGTGCAACTATGTGTAATTTTTGTTTGGTTAGTTAGTGAAGTTTTAGTTATGGCGTTTCGACGCTGAAGAACTTTTTATTTTCTTTAAACTGTTTTTTTTTCAGTGAGTTTAGGGGGAATTAGTAATTGAGTGTTTTTGGTTTTGTTGTTTTGTTTGTTTAGCACCGCTCATTTTCTTTCTCTCTGTGGCTTATTCTTATTATCATTTATTTTCTTTAAACTGTTTTTTGTTTCTTCTTAAGTTGTATATAGCTGTAAATAAGTTGATTTTGTTTGTTTTCATTTATTCACTGTGTGTATTGAAAATAAAGCGAACCACCTGTTTGCAGTAACTTGCTGTCATTGATTCAGTCGCCCACAATACTCCCCAGAGATCAAAACTGTATTAAAGTGTTTAAATTTTATTATGTATGTCTTCCTCATACCTTTAACCATCTGGAGACGTAACAATATTTATACTTCTAAGTATTTAAATGTAATTATTTACATTTATATAAAGATTGTGTATACAATCCAAACCAATTTTTCCAGCAGGAAAATGCTCCATGCCACACAGCCAGGTCGATCAAGGTGTAGATGGAGGTCCACTGGATCAAGACCAAATATTGATTTCTGACCTCTTCCTAAGTTAAAACATTAGTATTGTGTTGTTTAACATTGTTTAAAATTCTGAACTTGTTTTCTTTGCATTATTCGAGGTCTGATAATACTTCATCTTTTTGGTTATTTTGACCAGTTGTCATTTTCTATAAATAAATGCTCTAAATTACAATATTTTTATTTTAAATTTGGGAGAAATGTTGTCAGTACTTTATAGAATAAAACAAAAATTCATTTTACTCAAACATATACCTATAAATAGTAAATCCAGAGAAACAAATAATTTTACAGTGGTCTCTTAATTTTTTCCAGAGCTGTATATTATGAATAATTTACAATAAAATCATTATGATTTGGTTATTAATTATAATCAAGTGTGAATCTATTATTTAAACAATTTATTTTCTTATTATATATTAATATTTCTTCTATATTTCATATTGTTACATTATTATATTAAAATAAATATTACATTTTAATATTTATTCAAATAAATGTATTATTTCAAATATTTACATAAAAACAATTTAGTTCATAACACTAAAGTGAAAAGCCCCCGTAATAAAGTCTAACCTGCATTCTTTGCTGTTAAGTACATAATTTTCTTTTTCTTCTTTTTCCCAGTTAATGTCCCACAGAGAAATCCTGGAACACATTCCACAGTTGTAACATTAGTTTTGGTACTTACACATTAATGCATCAAACAATAAGAATGAGCTCATCAGTATTTTCTACAACGTATTGCTGTAACTATGGTACACTGTACTTGTCTGAATATTGCCCAAATTCCTGCCTTAAAATGTGTACTAAAATGACCTTGATGGTTATTTCTCATGTACAGGGAGATTTAATCCATAACTAGACTATTTATAAAAACTGGGGACAATTATAACCGGCATCTTTTAAAATCATAGAAAATATCTCACATATTTCAAGCAGAAAAGAGGCTGTCTAATGTTTAAAAAATATAGAATAATAAAAAACGTATGGTTCAACGACGACAATACTGACACACTGTACCTGAACCATCCAAGTCTCTCCTTACAAACGCCTTCCTCTTCTCCTCAAGAAACTGACTGGGGATCAGGCCAGTACGTCCTCCATTTATCTTGCATGCCTGAAAGACAAAAATAACTACTTGACTTCAATATGTCTGAAATATGTGAAGCACTTAACAGAAAGACCAAAACAAAGATCTGGAAAATAATCCTGGTTTGTTTGCTGCTCACTTGCCACCAGTTGGTATCCTGCTTGTTCACTATGTGCAGAATGTCACCTTTAAAGAAAGTCAGGCCCGCCTCCTTACACGGGATCAGGTTATCTGTGTCAGGATTGTAGTTGAAATGTGGCTTCAGATACACCTAAAGGGCAAAGAATGTGTTATTACTGCTTATTGCCATTTTAATCATTTTAAGCTGTAAGCATAGCTCACATGCAAAAGAAATTCTCTGTTATCAGTGTTTCCTTTTGGAAAACTAATATAATTATACATTTTAGTATAGATGAGAGACTGTATCTGTAAGTGTAACTTAAAAGAGAGCATGCGCCACGGTTTAAATAAACATAGAGAAGTACAAACAGATGCTAGTCAAAGTGCCTTTGTTTTTTTTTTATCAACTCTAGGGGCTAATTCCTCTTTCAAGAATGAACGGTTCGCTTTGGTCTTTAGTGTTGCAAGTAAACATTCTTTCCCCTTCTGTCACTCACTCAACGTTGTGTCGAATGTAGTGACACAAGGGGTCTTTCTTGACCCTCTCATACCTCTGAACTTGAGAAAAGGCCAATGAGAAAAGTCCCACCACCGGACATACGGGTATAAAGGAAACGTCATAAAGGTAGATGACCCCCCCCCCCCCGGGGTCATCTAGCCGGTACGCCCCATTCTCACGGCACCAAAAAACCACAGTCCCAGTTCCCCAGACGCAGTTCTTCGCCTCCATGACCCGTGACTGCCCATCCCCAGCGCTGACGTCTTCACAGGACCTCCTCCTCAGTCTCTAACCCAGCCCCTGCCAGGTGCACGGAGCAAAGTAAGTCTTTTCTCAGCACCCAAGCCTCGAGACGCACTTTTGCCTCCCGGCGCGTCATCCCCATTCACTGTATGCCCACAGGGACCAGGTGCTCAGGCACCTCAGCCATATAGGGCTTCAGGACAACTGGGAAAAGAGCAAGCTCACCCTGGTTCAGAGCATCTCTTTTCTCGGTATGGAGTTAGACTCAGTCTCAATGACAGCACGCCTCACGAACGAGCGCACGCAGTCAGCGGTTCCTCTAAACAGTTCCAGAGGCTCCTGTGG
Source organism: Xyrauchen texanus (assembly GCF_025860055.1). Taxonomy (NCBI): domain Eukaryota; kingdom Metazoa; phylum Chordata; class Actinopteri; order Cypriniformes; family Catostomidae; genus Xyrauchen; species Xyrauchen texanus. The sequence goes on from NC_068290.1 coordinate 30,080,485, forward strand.
CATATGGCATCCTCGGCCGCGGTCGCACCGCTCGGGTTGATGCATATGAGACCGCTTCAGAACTGGCTTCGGACTCGAGTCCCAAGATGGGATGTATTAATTGCCCCTTCCTGCCATCAGACTTTCAACCTTTGGACAGACCTCTGTTTTCTGTGGACTGGAGTCCCCCTACAAAAGGTGCCCAGATTTGTTGTGGTCACCACAGACGCCTCTAAACTGCCTGTGTTGGCACATCAACTGCCTAAATTTGCTGGCTGTATTCCTTGCCCTGCGGAGGTTTCTCTCGCTGATTCGGGGCAAGCATGTCTTGATCCATTCAGACAGCACCACGACAATAGCGTAAATAAATCACCAAGGCGGCGTGCGCTCTCGTCATATGTCACAACTCGCCCACCATCTCCTCTTTTGGAGTCAGCAGCAACTGTGGTAGCTACATGCCATTCATATCCCGGACAACCTCAACACGACAGCGGACGCGCTGTCGCGACAGGTCTCACTAAGCGGAGAGTGGAGGCTCCACCCCCAGGTGGTCCAGCTGATTTGGGACCGGTTCAGCATGGCACAGGTAGATCTCTTTTCCTCCCAAGACAATTCCCACTGCCCACTCTGGTACTCCCTAACAGAGGCTACTCTTGGGACAGACGTGCAGGCACACAGCTGGCCCCAGGGGCTGCACAAGTACGTATTTCCCCCAGTAAACCTTCTTGCACTGGTGCTGTGCAAGGTCAGGGAGGACGAGCAACAATTCACCTTAGTGGACCCCACTCGGACTTGGTTCTCAGATCTCACACTCCTCATGTCAGCACCTCCCTGGCAAATTCCCCTGAGGAAGGACCTTCTTTCCCAGGGACGGGCACCCTCTGGCATCCGTGTCCAGACCTCTGGAACCTCCATGTCTGACCCCTGCACGGGACGCGGTAGATCTGAGTGACCTACCACCTGCGGTCGTAGACACAATCAACCATGTCAGAGCTCCCTGTTTAAGCCACTTGACTCAGTTGAGCTCAAGGCCCTCTCCTTGAAGACGGCCCTCCTGATAGCGCTACCTTCATCAAGAGGGTTGGGGACCTGCAAGCATTCTCTGTCAGCGACACTTGCCTGGAGTTTGGTCCGGAAGATACTCCCATTATCCTAAGACCGTGACCAGGCTACGTGCCCAAGGTTCCTACGACCCCCTTCAGGGACCTGCAAGCGCTGGCCCGGGAGGAGGCAGACCCAGCCTTTTCATTGCTATGTCTAGTACGTGCTTTGCATATCTATTTTGACCGCACGCAGTGCTCTAGATGTTCTGAGCGGCTCTTGTTTGCTTTAGTGGACAGCGGAAAGAAGACGCCATATCCAAACTGAGGTTAGCTCACTGGGACGTCGATGACATTTCCTTGGCCTTACAGACCCAGGCTTTCTCCCATGATAGTCATGTCGCCTGTTCCCCCCTTAAGAGGTGCTTGGAACCTAAAGTCTGTATATGACATCTTTTTCTGGGGGCGTTGAGGAGGGTTACGTGCAGCCAATACAGTTGCTTCTAGCACGCAGTAGCTTGCTTGCACCTGTGACAGTAGTTCACGTAACACGGTCTAGTGCATGGCGTTTTTAAATGGGACCCCTTGAGTCACTACATTTGACACAACGTCGAGTGAGTGACAGAAGGGGAACGTCATGGTTACTTTTGTAACCTCCGTTCCATGGTAGACACTTTTCTATCAGGCATTAAAAAACTGAATAAAGGCTGAGCTTATTATGAATTATTTATTTTACCATCTCTACTTCCCTGTTAATTTATAATTCAATTTAACTCTACATCAGGGGTCTGTTTTAATAAAATAAAAAAAATTATAATAAATATATATATAGAACTTGTAATTTTTGTCACAAAGAGGGCAAGTTTACTTATTTTATTCTCAAAACTTTAACCATTTACACGCTAAAAGGGTCATGATACGAGCCTTGTCAATGTTTTGACTTTCCATTTAGCACACAACTAAATAAAACAGTTAGATTAACATACAGGTGCGAGGGGACTACATAAATTGCACAAATAAAAAATACCTATACTTATTTGTCCCTCGCTTGCTTTTGCTTGCATTTCAATGATTGCCCCTCTGTGTGTCAATGATGCCGAGATCTACTTTTATAATTAATTTAATCACTGAGAAGGTTTACCTGCTAATTGCACCAAACATCACAAACAGCCTCAAGAATGGACAAAGAGTGACTGAATAAAATTTTTCCTTTTTTTCAACGGGGAAAGCGAGAGCTAGATAGAGCGCTTTCGCATGCATGGTATCCAGATTGCACAAAATAAGTATAACATTAGGTGGAATATTGGGGGAGTTGCATCTCTTATCTGGCAACCCTGAGCATGTTAAAAGCTTGTGGAGGTGCGTTAGGTTCCAATGCAAGATAACTTAAATATCCAATGAAAAAACTCTTTTAGAATAAATGAGCCACTGGCCACATTAAACCATATAGTTAAGTTATATATAAGTTGCCTAGGTCTGCCTTAGAAGAACAATAGGGCCTCTGCACTTTCAGTGCTTGGGCCCCAATAATCCTTTGAAGAACAATAGGGCCGCCACACTTTCAGTGCTTGAGCCATAATAATAATAATAATCCTTAGACGAACAAAAGGGCCTCCACACATTCAGTTATATATTTTGGGCCCTAAATATTGCCTTTTAGAACATTTATTTGCAGAAAATGTCAACTGGTCAAAAAATACCAGATCAGTCAAGGAGTAGATGGAGGACCACCGGATCAAGACCTAGTCATGGCCACAAGCCATCAAACAAAACTGAGCTGCTTTAATTTCTGCATAAATTCACCCAACAGCAATGAGAAAGACTGGTAGAGAGCATGCCAAGACACATGAAAGCTGTGAATAAAAAACGGTTATTCTAACAAATATTGATTTCTGAACTCGTCCTAAGTTAAAGTATTGTGTAAACTTGTTTTCTTTGCAATACTGCATCTTTTTTGTTATTTTGACCAGTTGTCATTTTCTGTAAATAAATGCTACAAATGTTTTATATAAAGTTACAATATTTGTATTTGAAATTTGGGAGAAATTTTGTCAGTACTTTATAGAATAAAACAAAAATTTTAATTTTATTCAAACATATACCTATAAATAGTAAATCCAGAGAAACAGATAATTTTGCAGTGATCTCTTAATTTCTTCCAGAGCTGTAAATATACATATATATATATATATATATATATATATATATATACACTCACCTAAAGGATTATTAGGAACACCATACTAATACTGTGTTTGACCCCCTTTCGCCTTCAGAACTGCCTTAATTCTACGTGGCATTGACTCAACAAGGTGCTGAAAGCATTCTTTAGAAATGTTGGCCCATATTGATAGGATAGCATCTTGCAGTTGATGGAGATTTGTGGGATGCACATCCAGGGCACGAAGCTCCCATTCCATCACATCCCAAAAATGCTCTATTGGGTTGAGATCTGGTGACTGTGGGGGCCATTTTAGTACAGTGAACTCATTGTCATGTTCAAGAAACCAATTTGAAATGATTCGAGCTTTGTGACATGGTGCATTATCCTGCTGGAAGTAGCCATCAGAGGATGGGTACATGGTGGCCATAAAGGGATGGACATGGTCAGAAACAATGCTCAGGTAGGCCGTGGCATTTAAACGATGCCCAATTGGCACTAAGGGGCCTAAAGTGTGCCAAGAAAACATCCCCCACACCATTACACCACCACCACCAGCCTGCACAGTGGTAACAAGGCATGATGTATCCATGTTCTCATTCTGTTTACGCCAAATTCTGACTCTACCATCTGAATGTCTCAACAGAAATCGAGACTCATCAGACCAGGCAACATTTTTCCAGTCTTCAACTATCCAATTTTGGTGAGCTCTTGCAAATTGTAGCCTCTTTTTCCTATTTGTAGTGGAGATGAGTGGTACCCGGTGGGGTCTTCTGCTGTTGTAGCCCATCTGCCTCAAGGTTGTGCGTGTTGTGGCTTTACAAATGCTTTGCTGCATACCTCGGTTGTAATGAGTGGTTATTTCAGGCAAAGTTGCTCTTCTATCAGCTTGAATCAGTCGGCCCATTCTCCTCTGACCTCTAGCATCAACAAGGCATTTTCAGCCCACAGGACTGCCGCATACTGGATGTTTTTCCCTTTTCACACCATTCTTTGTAAACCCTAGAAATGGTTGTGCGTGAAAATCCCAGTAACTGAGCAGATTGTGAAATACTCAGACCGGCCCGTCTGGCACCAACAACCATGCCACACTCAAAATTGCTTAAATCACCTTTCTTTCCCATTCTGACATTCAGTTTGGAGTTCAGGAGATTGTCTTGACCAGGACCACACCCCTGAATGCATTGAAGCAACTGCCATGTGATTGGTTGATTAGATAATTGCATTAATGAGAAATTGAACAGATGTTCCTAATAATCCTTTAGGTGAGTGTGTATATATATATATATATATATATATATATATACAGTGCATTAAGAAAGTATACAGACCCCTTCATTTTTTTCACATTTTATTGTTGCAGCCTTATGCTAAAATGCTTTAAATTATCTTTTTTTTTTTTTTACATCAATCTACACTCCATACCCCAAATTGACAAAGCAAAACCAGACTTTTGATAACTTTGCAAATTTATTAAAAAGAAAAAAACTGAAATATCACATTGACAAGTATTCAAACTCTTACCTCAGTACTTAGTTGATGCACCTTTGGCAGCAATTACAGCCTCAAGTCTTTTGGGGTATGATGCAGCAAGCTTTGCACACCTGGATTTGGGGATTTTCTGTCATTCTTCTCTGCAGATCCTCCAAAGCTCTGTCAGGTTGTATGGGGACCGTCGGTGGACAGCCATTTTCAGGTCTCACCAGAGATGTTCGATTGGGTTCAAGTGTGGGCTCTGGCTGGGCCACTCAAGAACATTCACAGAGTTGTGCCTAACCCACTCTTGCAATGTCTTGGCTGTGGGCTTAGGGTCATTGTCCTGTTGGAAGGTGAACCTTCGGCCCAGTCTGAGGTCCTGAGCACTCTGGACCAGGTTTTCATTAAGGATATCTCTGTATTATAACAGTTCAAAATTCATTTAATCAGACCAGAGAGTCTTGTTTCTCACAGTCTGAGAGTCCTTTAGGTGCTTTTTTGTGGTCTTGCACTGAGGAGAGGCTTCCGTCTGGCCACTCTTCCATAAAGCCCAGATCGGTGGGGTGTTGCAGTGATGGTTGTCCTTCTGCAAGTTTCTCCCATCTCTGCACATGATCTCTGCAGCACAACCAGAGTGACCATCGGGTTCTTGGTCACCTGTCTTACCAAGCCCTTCTCCCCTGATTGCTCAGTTTGGCCGGGTGGCTAGCTCTTGGAAGAGTCTTGGTTGTTCCAAACTTCTTCCATTTAAGAATTATAGAGGCCACTGTACTCTTGGGAAACTTCAATGCAGCCAAAACCTTTTGTAGCCTTCCCCAGATCTGTGCCTCAACACAATCTTGTCTCTGAGCTCTGCAGGCAGACCGTTTGTCCTCATGGCTTGGTTTTTGTTCTGAAATGCATTTTCAGCTGTGAGAACTTATATAGACAGGTGTGTGCCTTTCCAAATCATGTCCAATCAATTGAAATTGTCACCGTGGACTCCAATCAAAGTGTAGAAAAAACTCAAAGATGATCCAGAGAAATGGGATGCACCTTAGCTAAATTTCAAGCGTCATAGCAAAGGGTCTGAGAATACTTAAATCAATTAGATATTTAGTTTTTTCTTTTTAATAAATTTGCAAAGTTATCAAAAATCATTTTTTTGCTTTGTCATTATGGGGAATGGAGTGCAGAGTGATGTGAAAAAATATATAATTTAAAGCGTTTTAGTAGAAGGCTATAACATGACAAAATGTGAAACAAATGAAGGGGTCTGAATATTTTCTGAATGCACTGTAAATACATAAACACACAATGGTCCTAATAATGTGCCCTGCATGGTCTTCTGCTATTGTAGCCCATTCGCCTCAAGGTTTGATGAGTTGTGCATTCTGAGATGTTATTCTGCTCACTACAATTGTACAGAGTGGTAATCTGAGTTACTGTAGCCTTTCTGTCAGCTCGAACAGTCTGGCCATTCACCACTGACCTTGCTAATCAACAAGCCATTTCCATCCGCAGAACAGCTGCTCACTGGATGTTTTTTGTTTTTGGCACCATTCAGAGTAAAATCTAGGGCTGTTGTGAATGAAAATCCCAAAAGATCAGCAGTTACAGAAATACTCAAACCAGCCCGTCTGGCACCATAAATGTTTGATTGACAGACCACACGTGTGTGCACATACTGTTTCCAAGAAAGTAACATCAACTATGCTCACATATTCTTTGTTTTTTATTTAATTTGTTACATTCTTTTGCAGTTTATTTCCCTCTCTAACTGTATAACCGTGCTGTGATTCAGCAATACAGACAACTACCATAAATACTCTGACACATTACAATTCATTTACATTGGATAGGATATTGATAAATAAATATATTTTTTATTCTAAAATCATATTGCACAAAAGATGGCTCAAGGGCTGCATGCGGTCTGCAGGCTACATGTTGAGTAGCACTGTTCTCTGAACCAGCCTATTTCTCTCTGGGTCCAGATCTCTTTAGAGTAGAAAATAAGTGAATGTAAGTGTGTGTCTCCGTCTCCTCCCATCTGCCCTACATAGCACAGGTCATGTTATTAATAGGGATAACATGCTCAGTTTCAGCTTGGTGGCATTCTGAGCCACTGAGGGCAGGTCTCTCACTCTTCCTCCTGAAGAATTGAATCAGTACACAGCTCTGCTACACAACTCTTTTAAGGGCAACGCAAGGACTGTAGTAACCCACATCCCTTAGAACTAAAATCAGGACAATGGGGCACAGTTGCATTTACAGCACTGGATAGGCTAAGCTGTGTATTCTCAAAATCTCATTATTAGGGCAGTCAGTCTGAAGAGGTATTAGCAGGATGACGTACACTTCAATTCATGTTCTGATCTAACTGAAGACTTATAAACTTCCATAAATATATTGTGTTTAAAAGTAGCTACTTTTGGTGCAAAACAAGCTTCAGATTATATACTGTCAAATCATTTAGTTTACTGGACTTGGTGTAAACAATATGTGGTGTGCTGACCTGTACGGGTGGGGGTGTATCCCTGTAGCTGGGCAGGATTTTCAGGGTAATACTTCCATTGCAGTCCCTCAGCATGTGCTGTAACGCCATGGGGTCTTTGCCTGCCTCTCTGCCATTTACCTCCCGGATCACATCACCTGCATGTAGCATCCCCTGCCTGTCAATCATGCTGCCATGCATAACACGCACGATGACAAGTTCGCCCTCCTCCACCCGGAATGTTACACCCTAAAAGAGACTACGCCATGAATCTCAAAGATACCAACAAACAAACATAGCTCATGAAGTACACACCTACCTATGGTGACTTTACTGACTTATTTAACTAGGTGTTAAAAGACAAGTATGGCTGTTCACTACAGCCACACATTGTTAGTTTAAAAATGAAGCCTAAATCTTGTTTAATGTGACGTTTTTTTTATTTCTGTGCCTCTAGCGGCACTAAACGGAATTGCAAAAATATAGACTTAAACTGATTTCCTGAAGGCTCCCCCTCTCTGACTTTGGTCGGACAAACAAAAAGTCCCACCCCAAACTGACACCACTCATTGAGCCGATGTTGCTGTTTTTTGCTGGTTGGGATGCTCAAACAAACAGCCACGTTTGGATAGTGCCACAGTACCCACATTTCCACAATCAGGCCAAATGAGGGCATGCTAGTGCATGCCCGGGCCAGTTGCATTCCCACTGTCACTTGCAGGGCCTCATCATGTCACCTAAGGGATTTCTTGGGGATTTAGGTGGGGTCAATGTCAAAGTTTTGATAAACTTGCCAGTTTGTGTATCCAGCGCACCATTGTACAAGTTCGGGAAAAAATTAAACATTACAGATACAGTACAAATCCGTTAAAATGCACAATGGACAAAGAGGTGCTCAAAGAAATAACTTTCCATGGTTTGAGATCATGGACGTTGGGACACCATCCACATTCTTAAACTATGGAAAGTTATTTATTTGAGAACTGTATTTCTTTGAGCACACTAAATGGCCTATCTAATGTTTACAAATGATATAAACTGGATATTCTAGAAAACTAGATAACATGATACCTCAGCTTGAGCTTCCCTCTCTCTTGTGAAATGTGAAAGGTGTGTGACGTTGGCACCAGGGTGGATTTTAGGGCAATGCTACAGGGGCTATTGGCCAAATGGTGGAAACGTAGTTCATATTTGGTCTCGCTGCACAAGCTCTGAGGCAATTGGCTGGCCAGTTGGTGGCCCTGGCTCACACTGCCCAAAAATGCAAAAGCGGCTAGTGTTAACACTTTTAAATAAAATTAACCTACCAATTGATTACTTATAGTTTATTGCAATTACACACTTACATCACCTATACTGAAGCATAGATTTTAAAACAAATGGGCAAAATGTCCTGGATCTAAAATGCAACAGTTTGTTATTAATGTTAATTACTGAGAGCTAACTCACCAGTGGCTCTCCAGCCTTCTTCTGGATGCTGATCATGCGAACCATGTCAGCAGGCATGAGCGAAGAGATGGTATGAGGGACTATGCTGGTGGAGTTGGTGCTGGTGGGAGGCGCTTCATATGATTTTGTGGCCACCTTATCATGAGCTTCTAACAGTGACTGAAAAATGAACAAGGGATGCCAAAAATCAGAAATGATTAGTATTTGGTTTGTGCAAATCATGATGATCCATGTTAAACAGAATTATTTGAGAATTTTCCAAAGAGCATCACCCTCAACAGAAGCAACAAAATCTGACTGTTTGTACAAAGAAGTTAACATGGTCAATGTCACAAAGTGAACCTAGATATAGTGCAGAATCCTAAATATTTCTCTTTCATTGAACAGTTCTTTAATTAAAAATTTTCAAAATCATAAAACTTTGAAACTTCATAGATTTTGAATCACAGATTTTCAATTAAAACTCTGTAATAAATCCAGAGAATTAGTTAGCTTAAAGTTATTTTCATCTTTTAAAATCAAAGGACACAGCAGCTTTACAAATATGATTAAATATATGACCAGTTACAGATTAAATCAGATCTAGTACATTTTGCAGTACCAAACACCATTAAGTGTATTTGATGATGATTCTAACTACAGTCAGACATGAGGTCGGAGTACCTGGAAGTGCGGTTCCTTAAGAATCTTACAAAGTTCTGCTGCGCTCTCATCATGACCAATCAGACTGCTCATATCCAACAATATCTCGCTTACTAGTTCCACGTTATTACTCTGCACCGCCTCCAGCTTAACTTCCTCCAATCGCTCGTGAGCCTGAGAAAGAGTAGGCAGGGCCAAACATGATTAAGTATCTTGCCAAGAGACAGATGAATGGATTACATCTAGATAGACCGAAGAGTGTTCGCACAGCAATACGCAAGGCTGACAAACTGAACCGCTTCAGTAGATGAAACTGTCAGTCTGTGGTGGACTAACTCTTGCTATAAAATAAACAGACTGTACAGTGACATGGACAGTATTTTCTCCCAATAGTGTATTAGTTCCTCATCAAACAAAGTAAAGCTCAACCAGCATGTCTCACAATCTGAACAATTTCACACAGCTAAATTAAGAATAAGAGGAGGCCCTGTACATCACATTCTTATGACCTCTGACATAGCAAACAACCCCTGGCCTCACAAATGTATGTGTACACACGCTGCTAAACAGGTGAACAGGAATTTGTTAATATTACCTGCCAGATAAAAGCTCTCTCTTATCTGTATAACTAGTAATAACTCTTTCATTTAAGGAATTTAAGTCTGATGCTAATTAATTGTCCTCTAAAGCAGTTGTCAACTAGAGGTAGACCGATATATCAGTTTTACAATAAAATATAAGTTGCCAATATTTTTGGAACTATCGGTTATCAGCAAAAATCTATGCCGATAGTTTTTCTTTGCGCCTCCGTGTTCCTTTGTGGCTGGAGGATTCTCCAGTTAAACAGCGGCCTGTAGAGGTGAATAATAATCTGGTGAAATATACAGTATTAACACCAATGAACAGGTGAAGCGAATAATGTTGATTGTCTCCTAACAAGGCCACGTCAAGGTCTGGGTAGATTAGATGGTAAGCAAACAATCAGTTCCCATAGTGTTGGAAACTTCTCAGAAAAGATCAGGAGATTTGGGTAAAGCAGAATTCTTTATTGTAGAAGATCACAAGGCATCAGTCTACAGGTCAGAATGTGATGTCTTGTGCAGCAGTCATCAAGTCTAACTAAGGGATGTTTACTTTGTATATTATAGGCATTCAGAGTCATTACTCAAATTTATTCATAATCAATCTGGCCCCTTTTCTTGTTGAACGAGATTGCCGAACTGAACAAATGACTTGCCTCATTCAGCCAGTCAGAAGATCCTCGTTCATGAAAAAGATCACAGAGTCATTTATTTAGTTCATGAACGAGTGTACCAGTAAACTCAGTTCGTTCATGAACATCTTGTGATGAGTAGGCTGCATCCGAAAACTTAGTCAACTGACTTGCTGCCTTATCAGTTTATGGACACTTTTCACACGTCCAAGTTAGTGAAGCGGAAGTCATCATAGTTGGATAAACTTGAATGGTGGGGAATAGGGGACCACAGCAAATATAACTTTTGATTTCCTGTTTGCTACAACAGCAAAAGAAAACAACCAATGATTACACTTTCACAGCTGCAAAAGAAGATACAAATATACACTGCTGGATAAAGCCTCATCGCAGCTGTGGTAAATATTTTTAAAATTGGGAATATAAAAAGAGTTTGCTACATTTACATTGTTAAAGAGTCATAACCACTGATCTATATATATATATAACTGGACTGCTCTTAGAATTCTAAACTGCCAGCAGTAGGTGAAGCTACCAGAAGTGCTCTGGCGGCCATCTTGCTATTCCCTACCGACAGAGGGCATCGTGGCATGTGCAGCATTTAACCGCGAAACAACACTCACTTAAGGATGTGGCTAAAGTGCCCACAGGTTGCAATTTATGACTATGTACATATTAAGCACACATTATCGTCATCCCCATGTAGATTGGGCATGACGATCATAATATTTAATAATCAAAAGTAAAAATACAACACCAAAGTGTATTAATACACCTTTTTAAAGCAAAGTTATCCAATGTTAGGGAATACCAAGATGGTGGCGCAGTAGCTTCACTGTTGTGACGTCATGAGCAATCCAGTTATATATATAGATCAGTGGTCATAACAGGTTTGTTAAAAGGGTCCATGGCTTAACAAACAGCATTTTTTGAATGAATAGAACAGTTTGAAAAGCACTTTATGTTCATCATACCTCCATATACAGCCTTCGACGGTAGCATTTTCCAGTTTTCGGACACAGCCATCTCATCTTGTTCAGACTCAAATGACATACTTGACTGGTTCAATAAAGGGTGTTTTCATTCAGAAAATGTGACATGCCTCATGATATGCTGCTTCACAGCCCACACTTGAATACTATTGGTTCATGCTATCATCAGTCTTTACAGGCATGACAAGCCCAAGTAGTTTAGTGCTTCAAACTAGATCTCATCGGCTTCAAAAGAGAGATGTCCGGGAACAAGAAATATCAAAGATTCAATGTACAGAGGTGAATAAGAACGTTTTGTTCACTTAAAAGATTCAGTCAAATGGACAGATTCATTCACAAACCAAACTTCACTAGTAAGGCAAGCCTAATAATAATTATTTTTACATTCTATAAATTGGTTGATTAATCGGTTATTTGCCTTTTACACCACCTTAGTTATTGGTCAACCTCTATTTTCAACTAGTTTTGTTACAGGACCTGGTTTTGTACATCAAGTGGTGATCCAAAACACTACCTAAATAGTTTAAAAGTAAAATAAACAAGCAAGCACATATAAAACACACATATTTTCTTTTATCATACAGTTTTGTTTTTGTTTTTCTACGATGAGGGCAAACCAAGCCATCTAGCAATGTTGGCATCTGCTCAATTTGGCTAGCTTCTATCAAGTCGCAGATTAATTTGCACCAAAACACCATAGAGTTTGATTGGATTCTCAGCCTTTGAGGTCAACAGATGTTTCCTTTTATCCATCCTAACGTTGCATGATTATATGGTTAATTTAATTTTATTATTTGCATAAAGCATTGTTTTTTTGTTGTTTGTGTTTTTTTCCGGTTGCAACCAACCAGCTGAGAACCAATGCCTCTAAAGTCTGTCATAGCCCAGAACACTGCTCTACAGTCAAGCTAAGGGAGAGAAAACAGAGGTTAGCAGAGTTAGCTTATACCTTAGCTAGGGAACAAACTATAGGGCTTTCCATAATGCCACGGAGGAAGATGAGGTCGATGTCTTTGGCTCCTGTTGAAGGGGGCAGCTCTTTGAGATTATCCAGCACCTGCTGCATGGCTAAGGGGCACACACATAACATGTATACAACACTAAAATACTTAAGATAAAAAAACAAAATAGTTTTGAAAATGGACTCAACATTAGAGGTTGACCGATATATCGGTTTTGCAGATTAATCAGCACCGATAACAGACTTCTAGAACAATCGTTATCAGCAAAAATCCACACTGATAGTTTTCTCCATTGCGCATAGGAAGGAACCACTGTCATTATACAGTATGAGAGCAGACTCTAGAGGCAAAATAAAATCTAGAACTTCACTGATGCCTTGTGGTGTTTGTTCTGACACGTGAGACTACACTCTGCATGGAGCGGAACACTTTAGCTGCATATTTAAAACATTAACAATGAAAAGGTATGTATACAATACACTACAGAACACTGTCATATTATTATAAAGTAAACAATTTGTTGACTAGACTAGCATTATTAGAGAACAGCAGTATGTTTGCAGACAAGGCTAAGACATTGCTAACATTAAAGCTAACCTCAAGCGTTTAGAACAATGTGACAAAAATGCATGCAAGTCCTACCCAAATGTTTAAATGTCACGATTGTTACCATCTATTAACATCTGTTTGCATTAGTTTATATTATGTGTTTGGTCCCGTTTATGCATTTGTTAGCCAGCCAAGTTGCATATTTAAAGCTAGTGACGTGAGAAAGCAAATTGATATCTTCATGCAGAAACAGAAATCAGAAACGCATCTAATTGAAATAAAAAAAAATATCACACATAGGCTGGACAGCTGCCCGTAAATGTTCTGTCGCACCACCGTCCGCAGTCGGCCTTTATCCTTCTCGGAGGCTTGATTAGCCTGATAAGCGGTCAGGTGTGTAAAATCACAACCCGGCCCGCCCTGTCACATCCCCCGGCATGACGTACATCCCCCCCCCCCTTTCCCTTGGGGAGGGCGTGCCTTTATGCCCCATCTGCCAGTAGGTCATCCCCACCTTCCTGAATTTGGGAGGGGACAGGGGGAGGGAAACAATAATGAAAAATAGGCGAGTACTCCCTGTAACAGTGTAGTTAACAAAAACAACAAAAAAAAAATGTAAAATTTAAAAGAGAGGGAAAAGGCCAACGCGGAGCGGCAGTGGGAGAGAGAGAAGAGAGCGAGAGAAAGAAAAAAAAACACTTATTCGCCGGTTCTCCGATACGCCGTAGCTTGGTCCTCGGCCACTCCTCCACCCTCTAACGGACGACAGCCGCACCTACCCGGGTGGATCGGAGGCAGTCCTCCGAGCCCCTGGCGGATGGAGCGCCCCGCCGCATTCTCGGGGAACAGAAGGGGTCTCCCCCGCCCCTGGCAGCAGTTCTCCCGCTCCAGGCGATCGGCAGTGTGCCCCTCCCCTCTCGCGGTCGGCAGTCTCAGACCCCGCCGCATTTCAGCGGCTGGTAGGGGTCTCCTCCACCCCTGTCAGCGGACCTGACCTCTCCAGGCGGTCGGTTAGGAGCCCCTTCTCCCCTCTTCCAGGCGGCTGGGCTCCTCCGTCCCCCAGCAGATGTCTGGGGCTGCTCCACTGAGGTGCATGTAGCGGTGAGAACTCCACTACGGCGTATCCCTCCTCCTTCCCCGGTTTGCCACCAGTGTAAAGGAAACAAGGGAAAGGAGGAGGCGAGAACCGGCTTGACAATATAAATAATAGTTTAATGAAGAAATAAATGAAAAACACACACATAGGATGGACTGCTGCCCGTAAAAGTTCTCTCTCTGTCGCACCACTGTCCGCAGTCGGCCTTTATCCCTCTCAGAGGCTTGATTAGCCTGATAAGGGGCCGGGTGAGTAAAATCACAACCCGGCCCTGCCTTCACCCTGTCGCATTGCGTTTGTCAGATTAAGCAATGAGTTTAAATGCTTTTTCAGGAAAGGAGTTCAACTGGGAAATGTGTGACTCGACATCCTTGCGTTCGGGTTCCAGTCTGTTGTGTTCCGTATGTTTGAACAGCCCCTTGCCTGTGCTCATAATCTGAGCCTCTTAACCCCCTAGTTCAGCCGAATACCACTGCTATTTGTGAATATTACTACTCTACATATAACTGTACTGAATAAAAAACAATGTGGCATTTTGCTGTTTTTTATAAGTGTGAGTCTGGAGTAGTAGGAATCATTGCAAGAGTAACACCATATTACATTGAAGCGCCATTTTTACATTTATAAATATTACATTTGAAAATATTTACAGAGTAAAACTTTATTAATTTTATGCATATTAAATGAAAATTAAATGCTCTTTTTTAACAGCCAGGATAGGAATGTTCTAAGCATTAATATAATGGTGCTGAATGGATTATGTATTTATTACACCCTCTTGTGGACTAAAGAAACACCACCAAATTTAAAAATCAGCTGACTTTAAAATTGGAATATTGGTACATATATATAAATATTTATATACTTCATTTAAAAAAGTGCAATACGCCTTGGTTCAGTCAGTACTGTTTATTTTTGTAATAATGTTCAGCACTATTTTACTATAATTGTTAATTTTTCATTCAGTATCTTAACATTATATTAAAACTATCGGTTGATTAATCAGTTATTGGCAGGTACTGCTCAACTTAGTTATCAGTATTGGTAAAAATACACTATTGGTCAACATCTGCCCCACATGGAATTGTAGATCGTTCTAAGAAGGACAAAGCATACTGTATACAGATTGAGATATGACCAATCAGCATACTGTAAATATTGAATGTTTATTCCAAACACAAAACTGTAGATATCTTTGTTTACACCCTTGTTTCCTTGTTTGGTTAAATTTTTAAGCATCTTCCACTTACGTGTGTACAGTATGGTGTGTTCTATAAATTTTACCATGGTGTATAGATTATACGCACACACTCACTGAGCACTTTATTAGGAACACCCCGTACACCTACAGTTGAAGTCAGAAGTTTACTTACACTTAGGTTGAAGTCATTAGAGCTCATTTTTTAACCCCTCCACCGATGTAATATTAGCAAACTATAGTTTTGGCAATTCGTTTAGGACATCTGCTTTGTACATGACACAAGTCATTTTTCCAACAATTGTTTACAGACAGATTTTTTCACTTTTAATTGACTATCACAATTCCAGTGGGTCTGAAGTTTACATACACCAAGTTAACTGTGCCTTTAAGGAGCTTGAAAAATTCCAGAAATATTATGTCAAAGCTAATTTTGATTGTGATAGACTAATTGGAGGTTTACCTGTGGATATATTTTAAGACCTACATTTAAACTCAGTGCCTCTTTGCTTAACATCATTGGAAAATCAAAAGAAATCAGCAAAGATCTCAGAAAAATTATTGTGGACCTCCACAATTCTGGTTAATCCTTGGGAGCAATTTCCAAATGCTTGAATGTACCACGTTCATCTGTTCATCTGTTCAAACAAATAGTACGCAAGTATTAACACCATGGGAACACGCAGCCATCATACCGCTCAGGAAGGAGATGCATTCTGTCTCCTAGAGATTAACATAGTTTGGTGCGAAAAGTGCAAATAAATCCCAGAACAACAGCAAAGGACCTTTTGAAGATGCTGGAGGAAACAAGTATCTATATCCACAGTAAAACGAGTCCTATATCAACTTAAAAGGCTGCTCAGCAAGGCAGAAGCCACTGCTCCAAAACCACCATAAGAAAAACAGACTACAGTTTGCACGTGCACATGGGACAAAGATCTTCCTTTTTGGAGAAATTTCCTCTGGTCTAATGAAATATAAATGTAACTGTTTAGCCATAATGACCATTGTTTTGTTTAGAGGAAAAAGTCTGAGGCTTGCAAGCCGAAGAACACCATACCAACCATGAAGCATGGGGCTGGCGGCATCATGTTGTGGAGGTGCTTTGCTGCAAGAGGGACTGGTGCACTTCACAAAATAGATAGAATCATGAGGAAGGAAAATTACAGTATGTGGATATATTGAAGCAACATCACAAGACATAAGCCAGGAAGTTAAAGTTCGGTCGCAAATGGGCCTTCCAAATGGACAATGACCCCAAGCATACCTCCGAAGTTGTGGCAAAATGGCTTAAGGACAACAAATTCAAGGTATTGGAGTGGCCATCATAAAGCCCTGACCTTAATACAATAGAACATTTGTGGGCAGAACTGAAAAAACGTGTGTGAGCAAGGAGGCCTATTAACCTGGCTCAGTTACACCAGCTATTATTCTGACATTTCACATTCTTAAAATAAAGTAGTGATCCAAACTGACCTAAGACTTAAGGAATTGTGAGTTTAAAGGTTTTTGGCAAAATTTTATGTAAACTTCTGACTTCAACTGTATAAATAAGCAATATGAAAAAAAGATTATTGTGGGAGTGAGAGGAGCTGGAAAGCAGAAAGTGGGGAAAAATGTCAATGCTCTATTCTCCTCATAATTTTGTTTATTTTGGTATGTCATTTTGCACATGTGAATTGTAAATTTACCCTTCATTTAGATTTTCATTTGTTTAATGGTGTTATAAACTCAAACAAACGTCCCTTTTTCAGGACACTGTATGAGCCTGTAAATCGGTCTTTATCATGGAATTTTACTGTGTTCAAAGGACTTATTCATTGTTTTACTCTCAATTTTGTAATATATATTGTGGTTTAATAGTGCAAATGTTTTTATTCATCATATTTATTGATTTCATTTTTAACTCTCATTTTAACTCATTATTATGTATTTATTCAAAGATTTTATATTTAAGAATGAGAGGTGAGTGTTAATTTTGTTTAAATAATGGTTTGTTCCAATTAGCAAAGGCGGGAAAATTGTGTATTTAAACCAGCTGCCACTAGAGGAGGGGAGGATATGGAGGATGAGTGTTTGAGCACATGGATAAGGATGTAGCACTGCTTGAGTGCAAATGTACTCTAGCCTCCATTGTTTAGTGAGGGGAGAAGGTATTGCACTTAGTACCAGAAACAGGGCTAGTTTTTAGACAGTTTTTTATGTAATCTTGTTATTATAAGTGCTTTTAAAACACTATTTATTTGCACATTTACACCTCTGCTGGATTAAACATCTTTTTTGGAAAGCTATACCTTATCTCTGGTGTGATTCTCCTTGTGACCGCTCTGGTCCTTATAATACTGTATTTTAAAGATAATTTTCTTTAACTTTAAACTGAACTTTACAGATATTTTTTTGTAAATGGTTTAAACCATGTTTTCCATGCTTGTTCAATGAACCATAAACAATTAATGAACATGCACCTGTTGAACGGTCATTAAGACAATAACAGCTTACAGATGGTAGTAGGGAATTAAGGTCAGCTATAAAAACTTAGGACACTACAGAGACCTTTCTACTGACTCTGAAAAACACCAAAATAAAGATGCCCAGGGTCCCTGCTCATCTGCATGGCATGCTGCATGGAGGCATGAGGAATGCAGATGTGGCCAGGGCAATAAATTGCAATGTCTGTACTGAGACAGCGCTACAGGGAGACAGACCATGAGTAACAACATCTGCACAGGAATGGTACATCCGAATATCACACCTGTGGTATGAGTACAACAACTTCCCGAGTTACACCAGGAATGCACAATCCCTCCATCAGTGCTCAGACTGTCCACAATAGACTGAAAGAGGTTGGACTGATGGCTTGTAGGTCTGTTATAAGGCAGGTCCTTACCAAATATCACCAGCAACATCGTCTATGGGCACAAACCCACCTTCGCCGGACCAGACAGGTGCTCTGGAGCTGGATCGATTTGGAGGTGGAGGGTCCATCATGCTCTGGGGCAGTGTGTCACAGCATTATCAGACTGAGTTTGTATTAATTGAAGGCAATCTCAATGATGTGCATTACAGGGAAGACATCCTCCTCCCTCATGTGGTACCCTTCCTGTAAGCTCATCCTGACATGACCCTCCAGCATGACAATACCACCAGCCATACTGCTCGTTCTGTGCATGATTTCCTGCAAGACAGGAATGTCAGTGTTCTGCCATGGCCAGCAAAGAGCCTGGATCTCAATCTCATTGAGCATATCTGGGACCTGTTGGAACGGAGGGTGAGGACTTGGGCCGTTCCCCCTAGAAATGTCTGGGAACTTTCAAGTGCCTTGGTAGAAGAGTGGGGTGACATCTCACAGCAAGGACTGACATCTTGTGCAGTCCATGAGGAGGAGCAGCCTTATACATGGGTTCTTTCACACTAACTAGTTGCCAAGCTCAGATAATGCACTGACTGGTCAATTGATAGTTTTAAATTGGTAGTTTTGCAAATCTCTACCTTTAACCTGCAAATGATATATTACAGATTGAAACCATTGTAATTTCAGACACATCCGTTCTTCAACAGACATTTCTTTCTAAGAAAAAGAAGTTATTTTTGTATCTTTTCAAGAAGTTTTTATATCAAAACATCAAAATCACAATACTTACAGAATTGCAATATCTTTGTAATATCGAATCGGAGTTCTGTGGCAATTTCCAGCCCTATATATTAGGACCATAGTGTTCCTAATAAAGTGCTCAGTGAGTGTATATAAATACAGTATTTCACCAGTTTACAAAATGTCTGTTTTATCATCCGCCAGGCAAAGACTGCAAGCTTTATTTTGTCCAAACACATAAAAGGGTTATGTCATGAGGAATACAATTAAGCCTAACTATTCCTGAAGATCTAAGTGAACCCATCTGGACTATTCTGAATGTTTTTTTGTATATAAACATTTACTACACATATATCTTTGATTGTTGTCATTTACCTCGCACACTTTGGAAAGGAACGGTTATTGAAGGATTGGGCAGTTAAAAACACTTGGAAAACAGCAAAACAGTATGTAAACAGTCTAATTCATGAATCTTTTATATGTCATGACTGTTTGATTGTTTATGGTGCTGCATGTTAAAATTGTGCTTAAGATGAACAGTTTACTATATTCGGATGCAATGTTTTGGATGTGCATTGTGTAAACCCTCAAAATGTAGTTTTATAAGGTTGTGAATCATTCTCTTCTGATTGAAATTTGGCTGTATTTGAGGGGCTGCACGATGTTAGCCAATCATCACAGTGGGCGTTTATGTATACATTTTAAGGAGGCGCTTAGGTCAAAACCGAGCGTTTCAGACAGAGGGACAAAAAACAGTGTGAAAAATTATCATATATTATTAAATTATGACTGTTTTGGTGCAAAAAACAAAACAAAAATTTACTTACATTATCAGTGAACCTCAGGGAAGAAAATAAAATGATAAAAAAATAACCCCTTTAAGAGTTACGAATTTGAGAGAAAAAAAACTGAAGTATAAGCAACAGTAATAATGATGCTTACTTACCAAGCAACACAGACCCACTTTATATTATATTGTATTCTACTGATATATAAAGCATTCCATAAACCTATAAGAGACTCAAAGGTGCTTACCTGTGCCAGACCTGGCATTGGAAACAGTCATTATTCCTATTTCACAGGGCAAGCTCACGACTTTGACAAAAACTGTCCTCAATAGCAATGAGAACCATGCACCTGCGGGACAGATCAGAATGCTTTTTCAGAGAGACAAGGATGTGAATGTTCTGTGCCACTTTTCCATTTGCACTCATAATAGAATGACATGGTCACAAAGTTACAGTTAATTACAGTTTTTCCATGTTGTGTCTGCTTAGTGCCCTATAAATCATTTATTTGATCAGCCTTTTTTTTTTACTTTGAAATTCTGAAAATACTTTCACAGTTTTAGTGGCTCCTTGAAACTATTGGGACTTTACACAAAACAGATCAACTTTACACACAACTAGAGATGTCCCGATCGATCAGCAGCTGATCAAAATCAGCCGATATTCGTCTTAAATCCGATCACGCCTAGATTTAGGGCCGATATTTTTAGCTAAAGACATCTTTTTGTTACTTAGTTATATTTGTAAACAAACAAAAAAAACAGTCTGCAGCTCTATTATCTAGGCAAATACAAGTATTGGATCAGAAAATTTTACATTTAAATATTGGATCGGGGGCCAAAAAAGCTGATTGGGACATCCCTACACACAACAGTCCCTCCATAGGATTCAATGATATTCTGCAAACAAATCCTGGCTCAGTTTTTGCCAATTCAGTGAGCACTGCTGATATTCCAGATATTTTTTTTATGTACAGTACACCAAAACCCCAGTATTTTTGTAAGAAGACAGTAAGTCTGTTTGCCTTGAAAATTTAATTCCTGATTGAGAGCTGATATAATGACTGCACGTTATTTATAATAACTCACTTGCAAAATAAATGTCAGTGCAGTTCACAGAAGTTCTGCTCACTCTCTTCTCATGTGGAGTTCATGGAGACAGCAAAACCTGCAAGGGAAAGGTTAAAGTTAAGTCAGTAAAAAGTGCAAAAGCAAAGTTTAAAGCAGCTAAGCAGCCCACCTGCAAGTAATGCATCCACACATCACTACACTAACACTTTAACCATATTTACAGAGGAAAAAGTAAATTTGCAACTATCAAACATATGAAAATGCCTTGAAATTTGAATTGTAATAAATGTGTCATATGCATATCTGATTTTGTGGTCTGGAAGTTATATTGACTCCCATATACCAATATTTGAGGAACATTTAACAATTTAGAAGACCCTTTTGGATAAACTTCATTTCACGGGGAGCCTACTAAATTCTGAAATGCTAATAAAGTTAAAAGTGGTTTACTATACATAGAAAGGCCAAGAAATAGTAATGTCCCATTTAAAGCTAGATTTTCCATAAACAGACATCTCAACCATATTGTAATTTCATATCTTCTAGAAAAAGGTATTAACAAAGTTTGGAGGTTAGATGTCCATTAAATTGGATAAAATACACTTCCTGGCTAAAAAAAAAAAAGTATCATACTGCAATATTTAGTTGGAAAACCTTTAGCTTTTATTATGGCATGCATTTGTCATGGCATTGTTTTGACAACCTTATGCACCATCACAACATTTATTTCCATCCAGAGTTGCATTCGTTTTTGGCCGAGATCTTGCAATGAGGATGGGAGAGTCAAGCCTCTCTAGAAAGTCTTCTGCAGCACATCCCAAATACTTTCAATGGAATTAATGTCAGAACTCTGTGCTGGCCAATTCATGGGTTAAAATTATTCCTTGTGCTCTCTGAACCACTCTGTCACAATTTGAGCCCGATGAATCTTGGCATTGTCATCCTATAATATGCCCGTGCCGTCAGGGAAGAAAAAATCTATTGATGGGATAACCTGGTCATTCAGTGCATTCAGGTAGTCAGCTGACTTCATTTTATTGCTGCATAATGTTACTGAGCCTAGACATGACCAATTGAAGCAACCCCAGATCATAAGCCTCCAGAGGTTTGTACGGCGGGCATATGCATGACGGGTGCATCGCTTCATGTGTTTCCCTTCTTACCCTGACACGTCAATTGCTTTGGAATAGGGTAAATCTGGACTCATCAGACCACATGACCTTTTTCCATTGCTCTGCAGTCCAATCTGTACGCTCCTTAGCAAACTGAAGTCGTTTTTCCGATTAGCCTCAATAACAAGTGTCTTTCTTGTGGTGACACAGCTGTTTAGTCCCAATCCTGCAAGTTTTTGTCACATTGTGCATGTGGAAATGCTCTTACTTTCAATATTAAACACAGCTGTGAATTCTACTGTTGATTTTTTACAATGTGACTTCAAGTGTTTTAGTGATCTCTTATCACAATCATTCAAGATTTTTTTTTCTGGCCACATTTCATCCGCGAAGCTGACGGTTCACCACTAGGTTCACCAGGTTTTAATAATGAGTTGGACAGTTCTTAACCCAAATCCAGTGGTTTCAGCAACTCCTTAGTTGTTTTCTTTATTTGATGCAGGTCAATAATTTGCCTCTTCTGAAACACAGTTACATATTCTCCATGACCACTGGATACATCTTCCGACATGGTTGTTTAAGAAATGAGAAGCTACACACTGCATCAGTTAGGGTTAAAAGAATTGTTGCCAGCTGAAAGATATTAATAACTGCTTATTTAAATCCAAACAGTGACTTTTTTTTTTTTGGCCAGGCAGTGTATTTTTTCCTTTGGCTCCTTCCTATAGGGTGAATGTTGAAGGCTTAAGGGTTTAACAGGACCTCATCGCAATGTTAATAAATTACTACATAAATGTGGTTAATAAACTATTATTATTATTGTTAATATTATTTAAAAATATATGTACATAAATATGTCTTAATAAGCTTAATAATCATTTATTATTGGGTTCCAAAACAAATTATGAAAAGTGGGCTAAGACTCATTCACAAAGTGGACAAAAACAGGTACATAGTGAACAGACACAATGTGAAGTTAATCTAAGCTGTTTTTACCCCCTTTGTTGCACTATTTTTTATTTAAGTCTGGTTCTTTTAAGAGGACTAAAATGTGAACATCCTTTCTTAAACAGTAGGCAATTTCTATTGGCATTTAGCATGTTTGCCCATAACTCATTTTGATCAAAAGCAAACATGGTAACACTTTGTCCTTGTTATGCATATTACAAGTATTGACTACAGTAATGACAGTAAATTATGCATAATTACAAGTAACTTACACTAATACAAACCCTAACCCTAAACCTATAGTACATGTTGTTAAATAGTATTACTTAGTACTTACTTGTGTAATTACACTGTAACAAGGACACTGGAAGTGTAACCACAAACACATGATTTCAAATGTTAATAATCAAATTGCAGTTTACATCATAATTAGCACATTATTTTTCAAAATAATTATGATTGCTTTTTTTTATTCTAATTAGATTTTTTGTCCACAAGAGCCGTGGGCGTCGTATAGCAGGTGTATAAAATGCCATGATTCTGACTGGTTGAGGAAGTACAACGGCAACATCATGTGAATATTACAGGTTAAGGATAGGTGAGGAAGTGTACTTGCATTATGGGTAATAACATGATCAAGATTGCAGGTGATTAAACAAAAGTCAGGTTTATGGTCCTATCATGCTGACACTTACAAATAATTTATTTTCCTCAGGAAGACACTTATGCTGCAGCTTATAGGAACAGTCAAGTCTCATTTTGAAGCCCATCATCACTTCTGTAAATCACTGGTTATTTAAAGTGAAAGGAGGCATCAGGTGCTGACTCCATCTCTGTTCTGTGAAATTCTGTGAATCATACTGTACATTACGTGCTGTTGCACAGTCTGGTGTTGACTAGTATGTTCACACTAATAGCTGCAGGCCAAAAGGCTGAAGAGAGCAGAACTAGGCCAAGGTGTTTCAAAGTGAAGGCACATGATTTAGAAAAGCCAACATTATGAAATATGGAAACATTAAAGGTTTTTTCAAGCTGTTATTGGTTCAAACTCAAAGGAGGCCATGTAGGCTATTAGCTAAAACAAGTGGTTCATGACCCCTCTGCAGTGACTGGTCTACCATACAAAACCCAAGATACATTTATGGCAATAGGACAAAACCTTTATTCTCTAAAAATAAGAAGTCATTTCAAACTCATTAAATAACCTTTTTGTCAACCTCTAAACCACATAAAGGCTGATACGCTGTCAATCCTTTTCAGGATTACCAACCTTTTATATGATATGATTTGATAAACTTCAACTTCTCACCCACATCCAACAGAAACTTAGTCAACTTCAAATGCATTCAAGTTCAATACGTTTTATTACTCAATAATTCATAAATCTGCTACATGTGCCGCATTGACATTCACCTATTGCAATACAGAGGAAGTTTACGGTTCAATTATTTACGACCAATAATGACAACTAAAAATGATAGAATATTAGGTGTACTTTTTAACTGCACTGTTGCTTATCTTGGAAAAAAATGTGGTCTCATTTGTACTAACAACCTTATTAACAGATACAATTTAAATACTGAAATTCACCTTAAAGTCAAACAGCTGAAAAATACATCCGGTGATGTGCTTTAAATGAATATTCAGGGTTCGGTACAAGTTAAGCTCAATCAAGAGCATTTGCGGCATAATACCACAAAAAATTATTTCAACTCGTCCCTCCTTTTCTTTAAAAAAAAGCAAAAATCTGGGTTACAGTCTTAACAGTGAGTCACATACAATGGGGGGCCAAGTGAATGGGTGCCAATCCATAAATGTTAAAATACTCACTTTTCAAAAGTATAGTCACAAGACATAAACATGTGTGTTAACATGATTTTAGTGTTTCATAACTTTTTCTGTGTAAAGTTATGGCCAATTTCACATTGTCAAAAGGTGAACAAATCCTAAAACAACTGTAAAAATTATGATTTAAACAACTTTACAGCTGAAATAACACATGCAATTTAACTGAAAAATTAATGAAAGGTGCTTTTATAAAACTGCGTCATATTTCAGCCTTTAAACCCTCCAAAAATTGGCCCCATTCACTTCCATTTTAAGTGCTTCACCGTATATCCTCCACTTTTACTTTATTCAAAGTTTTTTTTCTGGTATTCAATATTATGCCACAAATGCTGTTGATTGAACCTAACTTGAACTGAACCCAGAATATTCTTTTAATATAATTTGTCCATGTGAATTAAAGCATATACAAGTAAACAAGCAGGTTATTGCTGAATATAAAATGAAACTGCAGTTGTGAAGCTCTGATACAAACAAACAGACAGTGAACATTAAACAATAACCACATTATCATTTTACACTTATTGGCTTCAACGTGCTTGACTGCTGGTGCTTGTTTTGAGATCTCCATAGATTTTGTACAAGACACAACAAAGAAAAATCCCATATGGCTAAGAAGCAAAATTGACGAAATTCACAAATGCATTTGTAATAAGTGTTGTAAATGAGTTATAACAACGGAAAAAGTCTTGAATAGAGCTGCTCTCATTGTTGTATGCAACTCGCTCGTCCATTCAAGCTACGAGGCAATGACAAGTCCTTTGCAGCTACTTTTCCAGCGCCCATAAAATGACATTTAGATTATGCCGTTCCAGTTATGCTGAACCTGGGCACGTAACATTACTTCCGTAAATGTTTATGATAACAACATGAGCGCACATGCGGCCCATTCAACTTGCAGGAAACTGCAATCGCATGGGACGCACAAAGCACATTGCTCGCGCTGTGCTAGTATCGCTTTTCAAGTGTCTGTAGTCATTATTTCCTCAAATATAAAGTTACAATCGTCGAGGTCACTCTTTCACGGTTCATAATCGCGATTATTTCATTCATGGTTTGAGCTGACAGCAACAGTTAGCTGTAACAGTGTAGCCACGGAGCGCTAGCGGCAATCAGCTGTTTATTATTAGACGGCTAACTGGATTTAGCAGGTTAGCGCTCCAATCAAAAGTGTCCCCAGTGTGAGACAGCTGTATAGACAGCCACGTGTAGACCCCTCAATGATCTGCATTGCTCACACAAACCCACACCTACAATCACAAGAGATCCACGTTCATCGTGACTTACCTCACTGACCCCCCTCGGTGGACCAGTGTCCTGGTGCGAAATTTAAAGTCCCATGAATTTCCTAAGCAGGCAGAACGACACACCCTCTCTCTCTCTCTCTCTCTCTCTCTCTCAGTGCTGTATATGTCAGTCAAGATGTTCAGACCTGCCCATTTCGATGACGTCTGAGTGGAATGGCCAATCAGTGCCATGGAATATAAAGGGCTGCTCTGTATGAATACTATAATAAATGTGAATGTGCGACTCATTTGAGAAATATGTGAGAGGATGTCTTTATTTCCTCACCCCATTAAACTCGGTTAGTTAAGGGTGTGCCATAACAATTTATTGAATATTGATGTTATAATTTTCCTAAACATTTAAATACTTTTGACAGATGGTAATTGAGATTCCCTTTAAATAAATATTCTGGGTTCAATACAATTTAAGCTCAATCGAGCATTTGTGTCATAATATTGATAACCACACAATTAATTTTGACTTGTCCCTCCTTTTCTTTAAAAAAAAAAAAAAAAAAGCTAAAATCTGGGTTCCATTGAGACATTTAACGAAGTAAATGGGGCCAATCAGTAAATGTTAAAATACTCGCTGTTTCAAAACTATAACAACAAGACATAAACAATATGTGTTAACATGATTTTAGTGTGATAAAATCACTTACTAACCTTTTCTGTGTAAAGTTATAGGCCTATACAATTTCCGTAGCCATGATGGTGTAATGTCAACAAACCAGGGCCGCCATCAGGATTAATGGACAGGAGGACAACATTTTCCAAACTGCACATGTTGGTCAAGTGCAGGTGGACTTGTCACCGTCTTTGCTGCCTAATAGGGGTATAACAGTATGATAACCGTCACAAAAATGACCACGGTATTACGGTTTCACTTTAGGTATTAAAAGGAGTTCAATGGTTATAAAATAGGCTATTTCTTATAAACACAGATAAATATTTCGGTTATAACAATTCTTGAACTTTATTTTAGATTTCTTCAACTTTAATCCTTTAACTTTTGATCTTGAACATCAGGACACTCTCTTAATCCGACAAGGTAAAAAAGAAAAAGAAACATGTACAGTAGTCAGATGATTAAAACTAAAAATATTTTGTTATTGATATTTTATTATTTATTAAATTGAATTGTAATCATTTGTAATGATTATTGCGCAGGTTAACACTTCTAATATGCATTTGCATGCATTCAGTAATTTGTTGCATTTGTGATTTAGTTCAATTCTGCAATACCTACTGAAAATATATTATTCATGTGCAGTTTATTTATTTATTTTTTGCATTTTGTCCAATACTGACAATTTGTGCCACAGTTTCACTGTCAATTTCTTGCATCCATATTGTCAATGTCAAGAACACCAAAAGCCATGCATTATGTAAACCCTATTTAGTACCATGTTTTACCAATAAAACATTATTAGTATTATAAAAACACATTGGCCTGCTGTTGCGCTGCATTTATGCATTTATAGGCAAAAGAACAGTTGGCAGATCGTAAAGTTGAACGTTTGCTGCATTTGTGAATGTGACAGAAAGCATAAACATAATATTAACCTAACTAGTCGTTACAAACTACATTGAATCTTGTGTTTTTATGAAACGGGCTATAATTTATTATCACGTGTAGCTACTGTATTTCCACATTAATCTCCACAAATTCCGTGGGATGGTGCTCACGGAGATTGTGCTTAAGGTTTGAAGTGTTTCCCGCCTGAGCCGTAAATTTTTGCAGCAAACTTTACATACTGGGTAGCCATCAACATTGATGGTGCTTCGTGGGTCTTTTACATAGCCAAGTAATCACAGACAGCGGAAATAAAGGTGCAGGCTCGCCCGAACATGTCTGAATGCTGCGCTCGTGCTGGACTTCTGATGTGCTCGTGATGCGCAGCGCTCGCGACACCTGCATTTCACATTTAAAACTGAGTTACAGTCAAATGCAACACGAGGAAGGCGCAATTTAAAGATGTATTTTATCTAGCCAAGTTTATATGATGATGTGTAAATGTCGCAGATTCTGTCTTAATTAAACTAATTAGGATTTTAGAAATGTTCTGAAAAAACATTTCTTTATCTTCATGTCTTTATCTTCATGCAATACCGTCAATGAGAATATTTCAACATAATAACCATCAATTTTAAAACCGAGGTCTATAATGAAACTTTGAAACAGTTACATCCCCACTGCCTATATGGCAGGAAAAATGCGATGTTTATTTTTTTAATTATGTAAATAGTGAGGCATTTTGACTCTAGTCTAGTCAATCCCCGCTTACATTAGCTGCACAATACACATCGTGTGTGTTCCGCACTTCTGACTGACCAGGTGTTTCGACCACACCATTTACACAATAACAGCGGAGGGATGGGGATCAGAATCAGATGACAAGGTGAAATGTGTTTTAGTGATAACAATTAATGTATTGATCATGTAAATACATATACACTATATTTTCAGAGATATAACTCAGTAAGTAAATTGTTGTACTTGATCCCATTATGGGTCAAACACAGACCTTTGCATGTACTTCCCCAGGCCTTGGGTCAGATGAGGTCTAGTTTTGGTGTTAGAAATTAAAGATAGAAGGCCTATTAAGTACTCACAAGATATGTCCAGGGTACTACAGTAAGGTGCATGGGGCCCCTAGGCTTCAACTTCAATTTGCTTGTTCATTAATGAGGCCTGGCCATGGCATCAAAATCTCACTATAGCCTTGTTTCCAACACTGGCATCCTGTCTTTAAACCCTCCAAAAAGGAGGGACAATTAGAAATATTTTTTTGTGGTATTCAACATTATACCACAAATACTGTTGATTGAGCTTAACTTGATTTGAACCCGGAATATTCCTTTAAAGGCAGAAATGTGTAGCTAATAATGTTATAAAATGACCTCTGTTAAAACTTGTTTATTATTTGAGCTGTAAAGTTGGTTATATAAAGTTATTTTTAAAGTTGTTTTAGGGTTTGTTGACATTACGTCATCATGGCAACAAAGTTGTAAAATTGGCCATAATTTATACAGAAAATATTAGTAAGCACTTTTATCAATAAAATAATGTTAACACAGATATTGTTTACAGCCAGTCTTGTGGCTAAACTTTATTTAAATGTTTACGGATTGGCCCTATTCACTTCCATTGTAAGTACCAAATTTGTACTTTATTTTTAACAAAATGTTTGTGAAAATTTTTGTGGTGATCAGTATTATGCTACAAATGCTGTTGATTGAGCTTAACTTATATCAAACCTGAAATATTCCTTTAATAGAGCATCTAAGGAAAATGAAAACTTTGCCATCATCTAATAATGTGTTCGCAAAAACAAGATTTCATTACACAATCTATTCTTACCTTCTACTGGCCTACTTCTTCAACTCAAGTGGTCAGCTTCACTTTAACCTAGTTTCTTGTCCAGGAAAGAGTAGCATGGACAAACTGTTCTTCCTTTTCCACCATAGAACTAGAATTGAGTGATTTTGCCTGTTTATTATCTGGGCCAAGGACTTCGATTTTATTAACCTCTAGGCCTTAATCTAGATTTTTATTATAGGACTATTTCGACAATACCGTAAATACATATCGCTCTCTCTTAAATATATTCATCATGTTTTGGTTAGATACTAAGATACCATTTTTAAGTAACTGTGTTAATTTGTATTTTAGGAAATTAAAAGTCTGAAAAGTAGCTGTATTTGTTTACCCAAAACCATCTAGACTATATTCATGAATTACAAATGTTTAAGTCTGTTCTCATGTAACTTGCATCATTCAGTATACAATTATAAATTCATCTCTAAAAAGATTTTAATACACAAGGAATGTACAATTAATAGCATCTAGTATATGGTTTTCAAAATTAATGGACAAAGTGTCATAGCAAAGGTTTAAAGATGTATTCTGCCACTCTCTGGTCACCACTGAAATCACTTGGTGAATGACAAACATCCCCAAATGGACATTTCTTTGAATCTGAGAAGACACAATCAAAAAGCATATGCTTGTAGTACATAAAAAAATACAGAAAACAACTAGATAAGTTGAGATAAAATATCCTTAAGTATAATAACAACCAGTAGGCAACCCAACTGACCTCATAGTGAAGTTTCAAACAAAATAACACACTACCATACTGACTGTCAGGTATAGTGTTCTAACCTAATACTGTCATATTCAGTGTCTTCCTCATATGTTGACTCAAGGATGCTCTCTCTCTCTCTCTCTCTCTCTCTCTCAGCAGTAGATTCAGGAACAGTGTCGGGACTGGCTCTTTTTCCATACCTGAGAGGTTAGAATAAATCAAAGAACCAACAGAGGAAAGAGAAATAACAGAATAAACTGGATTATCAATGTAGCAGTGTAACATAATAATTATATTATTATTCGTAAAATGTAATAATAACAACAGGGGGCCTGGGTAGCTAAGCAATTATTGATGCTGACTACCACCTGGAGTCACAAGTTCGAATCCAGGGTGTGCTGAGTGACTCCAGCCGGGTCTCCTAAGCAACCAAATTGGCCCGGTCGCTAGGGAGGGTAGAGTCACATGGGGTAACGTCCTCGTGGTCACTATATATTCTCGCTCTCGGTTGGTGCATGGTGAGTTGTGCGTGGATGTCATGGAGAATAGCGTGAAGCCTACAAATGCGCTGCCTCTCCATGATAACGCGCTCAACAAGCCACGTGATAAATTGCACGGATTGGCGGTCCCAGATGCAGAGGCAACTGAGATTCGTCCTCTGCCACCCAGATTGAGGAGAGTCACTATGCCACCACGAGGACTTAGAGCGCATTCGGAATTGGGCATTCCAAATTGGGGAGAAAAAGGGGAGGAAAAAAAAACATAATAACAACAACAATAACATTGATAATAATAAAAATAATACTGTTATTATTGCATTTTAAAATAAATTTGTATCAATCCATTTACATTTGCCATTTGATCTATTAAATGATTCTTGTATATGCTTCCCCTGGGAGATATTACGAGGAATCGTGGAATAAATTTCCACTGTTATGCCGACGATACCCAACTTTATATTTCTTCTAAATCTAATGAAAATTCATAATTCTCCAAATTATCAGAGTGTATATCAGTGAAATCAAAGATTAAATGGCCAGAAATTTCCTTCTACTCAATTCCGACAAAACAGAGGTACTAATTATTGGACCAAAAACCAATCAAATTTCCAATGTTTGTAGAACAGTATTCTTCCACCTCAGAAATATTGCTAAATTAAGACACATACTCAGTATTGCTGATGCTGAAAAACAAATTAATGCGTTCATGACCTCAAGACTACATTATTATAATACCTTACTGGGACGATGTCCAGCAAGATCAGTAAATAAACTTAAATTGGTTCAAAATGAAGCTGCCATGACTAGAACCAAGAAATATGATCATATTAGACCCATTTTATCATCGTTACATTGAATACCTGTTAAATTCCGTACTGATTTTAAAATTCTGTTAACTACATACAAAGCTTTGAATGGTCTAGCTCCGCAGTACTTAAGTGATCTTCTGTCATGCTATATTCCAACACGTTCATTAAGATCGCAAAATTCTGGCTTGTTAAAAATTGCAATACAAAAAAACACAAAAGGAGGTAGATCCTTTTTCATACTTGGCTCCTAAACTATGGAATATTCTCCCTAACAATGTTCGAGATGCAGACACTCCCTAAGTTTAAGTCTAGATTAAGACTCATCTATAGCCAGGCATACACCTAATTTATCCTTCAACTCAAAATTAGGCTGCTTTAGTTAGGTCTGCCAGAAACAGAAACATACATCATGATCTATAACTCTGCATAAAATCGAATGGCATCTATGCTAATATTATTCTATTTGTTTCCACTGGATTCATATCTCGAGGTTACCAGAGCCTGCCAGATCCAGCTCCATTCCTGCTTGTGTTGGACTCCACTGTTACATGTCGCTGAGAGATGATGGCAAAATACAGCCAGTGCTAGCCAAACATCACTTCAGTCTTTTGACTTCAAAGGATGAACTGAAGCCAACTAAGTCTGGAAGACATCAATTATTTCAAATGTCACTGCCTGAACCTTGGATTTAGAATGGACCCCACCAAACCGACCTGCAGGTTGAACGGTGATGCACCTCATTGATCTGTACCTGCATCACTTTAGTCTAATGATGGACAACACTCTTGACATGAAATGCATAGACTATCATTTAATTGCCAACAAAAGCCTTCATCAGCCAACAAATGAAGGACATTGAATAAATGTGAACTTCTACAATTAATCCATGACGGACTTCAAAGACACTAGTCATAAATCTTAAAGTTCATAAAAAGTGTAATTTTTATTTTTAAAACACTGGACCTTAACAGTTACTTAATTTAGAAATTTAAAACCAGATCTGCACTGCACATAAATAAGTAATATTGGCATTATATTCATAATGCTAGCCAGAGGGGAACTGGCCCCCACAGTGAGTCTGGTTTCTCCCAAGGTTATTTTTCTCCATTAATCTACATCTTATGGAGTTTTGTTTTCCTTGCCACAGTTGCCTTCGGATTGCTCACAGGGGTTATTAATACAATAATTATTCAATTTCTATACACATTTTACAATCATATTTAAACTACACAATGATCAATGTAAGACATTATAGATATTAGTTTCAATTTTTGTTTTTGTTAATGCTTGATTTTCTATAAAGCTGCTTTGAAACGATGTGTAATGTGAAAAGCTCTATACAAATAAAATAACTTGACTTGATACATGAAACAGCTAAAATAAATAAATAAAAATCAACAATATCAAACCTTTATTTTGGTAAACTCCATGTTAAATTCCATGAACTGTATACATCAACAAATAAAACACCTCACCATTATAGTCCTAAAAACGTAACTCAGCGTGTTTAGTAGAACCTTGCCTCAGTGTATTGCAGTGTAATTTTAATTGTTTACCCACTAGCAATTATAGTATTACAATTATAAATTACTAATATATATAAGTAATTTTACTATAGATGTTGAAAAGAATTCTCCAAAAATAATATTAATAAAAAAAAAAAAAAGAAAAGCTGAGTTTTGAACTAGTGGTTTGCAACCAGCACACAAAATCACTGCCAAACAAAACAAGCCTTAGTTACTAGACATTGGCCTTGTGACAACGAGCCCTGGTGACCACTGTATCTGACTTGTGATTGGAAATTGCACAGCAACCACAAATCCTTTACATGGGTTCATAAACAAAATTATAATTATTTTAATTACCATCCTCTGATGACTGATTTCCTTTTGAGAGTTTGATTGACAGAGCATCTCACTTGTATCTTAGTGGTTCTTGCAAACTGAGCACAATTGCTTGTGTTCTTATAGCGGCGGGTCTGGAGTACAATTAAAATGTTAAACATGACAAGAAGGTATGTTACCATCTTTTTAAAGCAAGTACAAACTCAAGGGATGAATCGTCTAACAAGGTGTGTGATGTGCAAACTATACAACAATGTTATCAGGGAGAAAACAAATATTTTCCAGAAAAAGGAAAATTATATTTTGTCTAAAGATTCTATTAAAGTTGTAATGACAGTTTAGCTGTCGGGCAATTAGAACAGAGTAACATGCATCCAACCATTGAATAATAGAGGTAAAAAATCTTTCAAGCAAACACAGGAGGACATTTCCAAGAGATATTAATTTTCAAAGTAAAGTACTGGATGTAACGCATATTCAAAGTTTTATCATATGAATTAACCACTGTGACCTCAGCCATAATTAGAATCGAATGAAGCTCAACAGTTCTATAGTCAACAAAATAACTTTGGGTCATCCAGTCTCTACCAGGAAGACAACAGCAGTGGTTTTCAATAAATGTGACTGTCACCTAACTAATAACATGTTTCTACGCGACATAAATTGTACCTTTTAACAATGTTTGGACTGATGTATTTGAAAAACAAAAAGGTTAGTGCAGTATTAGTCTCGTTCCCACAGAACTTTAACTAAAATGGCAGAGAGGCTGAGACTAGTGGAGTACCAACTTCACTGGAGAGATCACATTTTATGTGCAGGTTGATTGAGTTGTGGTCAAAGCATGCACTAATAAGAATGAGCCAGATTGAATGGAATGATAATTACCATTAAGATTCAATTGCTTTCATAAGTTTTCTGTTCTATCAATGTGTCATTTTCATGATACTGAAAAAGAAAAAATAAGGAACCAAAATAATTGAAACTTATAAATACCCTTTAACCGGCTACAGATGCAAGATAAAATGAAGACACTTTTCAAACTGGGCAATATCAGAGAAAAGTACTTGTCTGTAACCGAGACTGCAGCTGGCAGCCTTCCCTGTTATATACTGACCAGGGTTGGAACAGGACAAAATATCAAGCAACCAAAATGAAGAAACATTTCTTACAAAAATAGAAACTATGACTCTCTGATTCACAGTGCAAAAGGCTTTTTTCTGCCTCTATATATTTAATGTAATTTATTCTAGGAACATAAAACGGTGAGTAAGGAACAAACAAACCCCTCCTGTCTTTTGGGTTTTTTTGTACAAAAAAGAAAAACAATGCAAACTTGAAAACATTTCAATTATATATCAGCTGAGCGGAAGTAGTCATGCTTAAGAGTCTCATGGGCAGAAAGTCTTTCAGAGGAAACCAGTAGCTTTGAGAGGAGGACTTGTAAGTTGGCATCCTGTCAGGGACACATTAAACAAGTCTGAATAATGGTTAAGTAATTATTTTAAACTAGTATTTACCAGCTACAAAATTCTACATACCAGATGTAATCCAGTGAGCTCTACATGCAGAAACTCACTCTCTAGATCTCCATTAAAGTCTGGAACATGCAGCTGTGAACAAATAATTCACCTTAGGTGATTGAAAAAGACTTTGTGTATATTATAAAAATGACAAAGAAGAGAAAAAGATTTGTGTTATAGTTCCTACCCAAAGCATGATGCCTCCAAACGCATACATGTCGCTGGCTTGGGAGGGGGGCTGACCATGCCTCAACTCTGGAGCCACCAAACTGATGGTGCCAGCAACCATTCCACTGTCAGTCACCCTCTGCTCCTATGAGTAAAACAATCAAAAAGTATCATTCAGTCTGAGGCTCAATATTCCAGAGTGAATTACATTTCCATTTCGTTTTTAAAGATTAAATAATCAATAATGTTACTTAACCTTTTAAGGGTGTTTGTGCCACTTACGGGTGTTTTTGTGAGATCATAATCCCCCACAATGCCTTTCTCTCTGCCAATGACAAACACATTGTTGGGGTGTAGAGACGCATGAGTAACAGACGCTGCATGGAGACTCTGTAGACCCAGAGTTACGCCTTTCATTACCTTCATAATCTCCTACAGGGCCACAACAACACATCAGAATGGAAGGTGAAGAAATTATTCTCACAATTTTTAATGTTAACAAATCATTATTATGTACCCTTTATGCTATCTGATAACACTTTAATTTTAAAGGTCAAGAGTGTAATATCTGCTCCACTAGTATTACCAAATGCAATAGCAAAAATAATGACAATAATAATGTTTTCAAACAGTTATCCTGAACACTCCCCATCTGCAATTGGTAGAAAACCACAAACTTACACCATTAAAAGAATATTCAGTGTTCAGTACAAGTTAAGCTCAATCAGCAGCATTTGTGGCATAATATTGATCACCACAAAAAATTATTTCTACTCTTCCATCAATTTCTTTATAAAAAAAAAGAAAAAGTAATAGTGAGTCACTTACAATGAATGTGTATGGGGCCAATTTTTGGAGGGTTTAAGGCAGAAATGTGAAGCTTATAACTTTATCAAAGCACACGTTAGTATTTCTGATAAAACTTGTGTATTATTTGAGCTGTATTGTTATTTAAATTGTAATTTTTACTTTTTTAGTGTTTTAGGCGTTACATCATCATGACAACAATTTTTTTAAAAAATTGGCTCTAACTTTACACAGAAAGGGTTAGTAAGCGATTTTAACACACTAAAATCATCTTTACACATATACCGTTTACGTATATCATGTGTCTATACTTTTGAAACAGTGAGTATTTTAATGTTTACAGATTGTCCCCATTCACTTCCATTGTAATAACCTCACAGTAACCTCGAGTGAGGGACAAATCGAAATAATTTTTGTGGTGAACATCTACATGATGCCACAAATGCTGTCGACTTAGCTTAACATGTATCTAACCCGGAATATCCCTTTAATTGAGTCAATATTAATGTGCTGGGCTGGTCAGGATTTTCAAACAAACAGAGCAATGTTTTTAAAGCTCCACAGAGTGAAAGTATTTTTACTTTTCAGGGAAATCAACATAGTGGCTTACTTACAGGTGCGGGTAAATATGGTCAATAATTAAGTCCTTTTTACTCTAAATTCTCCTACCTGCCCAATAGGTGCAATATGCACTAAGAATGTGAATTGCCATAAACAAGAGAAGGATGTGGAAGTGAAAGTGGAGAGTGATAATAATAAAAAAAAAATTAAAAAAAAAAAAGGACTTCATTATTGATCTGTTTCTTACCAGCACCAGTACGTAAGCCACTAGGTTAATTTCCCTGAAAAGTTAAAATACAAATCACTCTGTGGAGTTTCTCACCTACACGATCATATCACTTCAGAAGACATGCATTAAAACACTGGAGTCGTTTGGAATACCTTTATGTGGTCTTTGTGCTTTTTGGAACTTCAAAGTT
The DNA here is from genome assembly GCF_025860055.1 of Xyrauchen texanus. Classification (NCBI taxonomy): domain Eukaryota; kingdom Metazoa; phylum Chordata; class Actinopteri; order Cypriniformes; family Catostomidae; genus Xyrauchen; species Xyrauchen texanus. The sequence goes on from NC_068290.1 coordinate 30,117,078, forward strand.
TTGGTACTTGGATTGTGAGGACCTACAAAGCTTACATATTTGTCTAATAATACATTTGCTTTCAGAAGAAAGTCATACACATCTGGGATGGCATGAGGTTGATTAAATGATGAGAGTATTTTCATTTTTGGGTGAACTATTCCTTTAAGCTGAGATAGGAAAATGAAGTTTAACATAAAAAAAAAACACGTTTTACGTTAATCTGACAAATGTTACCATCTGTCTATAAAACCTACAAATACATTTGGAGATGATAAAGGTACTCACAGATGGGGACAGTGGGGAGGATTTCTGAATGGCTCTGAGATTTACATTGGAGTAGTGTGGTACCATGATGTATGCCAGTGGATCAGACTGGATAAAAACAGAACAGGTTTTCCACAAACACTGGTATAAATGCCACAGAGCAGGAAGATCATTGAAACCACTCCGCAATGTAAAGTCTGAACCTAATGCTAAACTAATAAGTTATAAAGATGAAAAAAAGATAGCACTTTGCCGCAAAACAGGGCCAAAAGAGGCACAGTTGTAGATGGATTCTGCTGCTGAGCTCTGTGATACTGGGCAGCCTGTTTAATCATCTTCTCCTCAGATTCTTCATCTATGGTGTAGCACTGTAAGAAATAACCCAGATCACTAATAAACATTCAGCAAAGTTAACATACTTTAATGTACAGTGTTAGGACACAAGCTACAATTAAAAATGTAAAAATATGAATGTGATTGCATTAGATAAGTTATTTAAAGGGTAAGATAGCATACGCAAGCACACTTTACAAGCAAAACATTTCACAAAAAGAGGTTTGTGAGATTTTAAATGATTAAACAGCAGGTAAACTCTTCAAAATTAAGACAAAGTATTTGGACACTTTCTGGTTGTCAAGCTTGGTTGAACATAGTCCATAGTTAATGAGCTGAACTACACCTGTGGTTACTCTGCTAGGACACCTGTGTGAACTTGAGGGGAACTGACTTCATACAGCCACTAAAAATCACCTAGAAACCTGTTAGTTAATAGTAATTGGAAATATGGCTCAGAAGCATGAAGTTAGTTCTGAGAAAAGGTCTAGAATAATATGTTGGCAGATGCCTTTTACGGTTCCTTGACTTAGGCAAAGCAAATTAATACACTGGGTTGTAGATGACCTTCAAGACTACTTTCTGCCCCTGGAAGTCTGTGCTTAAAAGTGGTCTTCGTCCACTCAGCTCTCTCATTGGCTCTGCATCAAACATGTCTCTGTCCAAGCTCTTCATTAACAGCCCTGCAGAGCTCTGAAACCACAAGGAATGAACATCCATATGCAATTCAAATTTTAATTTTGTGCACACTTTTAGAGAGAAAATAGAGACTTCCTTTCAGATTTGTTTTTTTTTTACTGACGATACAAGTATTCACCATGTAGCTGTTTATGTCAGCATCAGGGTACATCATCAGTAGTTCTGGAAAGCCACTGTTCACCAGGTCACACAAAATTTTCTGCACAAGAAAAAATTATTGACACTTAAGAAATTGTTGTATTTTTTGTGCAGACTAAAAATCTATTGCAACTGCAAAATGTAACATCCACCATACACAATTCATGTTAATACATTTCTTTGTGGTGATTGTGTTAGGACTGCCATCCTCTAACTAAAAGAACCTTTTGGATATAAGGCATGTTCATTCAAAGAGTCTTTGCCCAGCTTCTTCTTAGAATTTGATACAACTATGTACATCTAAACATACATATTGCTTCTTCTCATGACTGATTTCTTGAAAGAGAGCATTCCTCGTCTCAGTGATGATCTCCCTCTTCTTAAGAATCTCAGGCAGGTCCAGCTCTTCTGCCTGTGAAAAAATTGAAACTGATCAATACATATACAATAAGCAAAATAACAATAAATGAGCATATATTAGTGCTGCATTTAATGAATAATAAATTAATCACTAATATTTGATCCTGGTTATCTAATCTCCCTTCATGACTAACATGCTGTGGGAAATCCAGTTCACTTTGTGAACAGCATTTTTATCATAGTTTATAAACATAGTTTATCACAGCACATTCAGGTTGGATTGTTCTCACCTCCTCCAGACAGCTGACCTCTACTAGTTTCCAGCGTAGCTGAGATCGCAGGCTCCTGATGCGCTTTTTAACTGAAAACAACTCATCTGCTTTAGGGGGGCTGCTTTCCCACTGCTGCACTTCCTGCTTAAACTGCGGTTAAACATGGAAAAGATAAGACAACCATCCTGATATTAACAACCCTGATATCTCCATCTGTACCATCGGAGGAAAAAAAAGACTTCATGACTGTCTTGCATTCATTTAGCAATCCAAATATGAAATAAGATAAGCTATCCCAAACCAAAATGCTAATCATTAGCTTTCACAAGATTAACATTCACACTGCAAAAGTGATGTGGTCACATGCATTTGACTACCTGTGAATGTGGTTTTAGTGATCTGATCATAAAAAGCTTTGCACCAGTAGCTATTTAGGGATGGTCCATTTGACTGGATTGCTAGAAACTGATGTTAATATCAGGTGTGAAAGTGGAGCTTCTCTTACCTTTGAGTTGTGTTCATACTTCTGCCTCATGTCCTCTAACAAACAACGCTCTCTTTGGATGTCCTGCATGGCTTTGTGATAGGCATTGTATACTGCTTTCCTTTCATGACTTTTCTGTTCCTATGAAAACAATGGAAAACAAAGAGTACAGTTGTCTATTCCAAAAGTAGGTCTAATGCATTTACTACTGAAAAAAGTCCCTTTATAGCAACCTGGTTTTGTGCCCAGTTGCAAGAAACTCCTTAAGTTAAAGGTTATCATCAATAAGAACTTTCTTAAAAGGGATAGTTCAATATATATTTTTTAATTATCATCATTTACTCACCTTCATGCCATCCCAGATGTGTATGATTTTCTTTCTTCTGCTGAACACAACAAATATTTTTAGAAGAATATTTCAGCTCTGTTGGTCCTCTCAAACCAAGTGAATGTGGTCCAAAAATGTAAAGCTTCAAAAAGCACATAAAGGCAGCTTAAATGTAATCCATAAGACACCAGTGGTCAAATCTGTATCTTCAGAAGGGATATGATAGTGGATGAGAAACAGACCAATATTTAAATCCGTAAAATTCTCCTCCCTGCACAGTAGGTGATCATATGCACAAAGAATGCAAATCGACAAAAACAAAGAATGTGAAAGTGGAGACCGATTGCAAAAAAGTACTTAAATACTGATTGTTTCTTACTCACACCTATCATATAGCTTCAGAAGACATGGATTAAAATACTGGAGTTGTATGGATTACCTTTATGCTGGCTTTATGGGCAGTGGTGGCTCAGTGGTTGAGGCTCAGGATTACTGACCAGAAGGTCAGGGGTTCAAGCCCCAGCACCACCAAGATGCCACTGTTGTGCCCTTGAGCAAGGCACTTAACTCCAGGTTGCTCCGGGGATTGTCCCTGTAATAAGTGCACTGTAAGTCGCTTTGGATAAAAGCGTCTGCCAAATGCGTAAATGTAAATGTTATGTTCTTTTTGAGCTTCCAAGTTTTGGTCACCATTCACTTGCATTGTGAGGACCTACAGAGCTGAGATATTCTCCTAAAAATATTTGTGTTCAGCAGAAGACAGAAAGTCATACACATCTGGGATGGCACAAGGGTGAGTAAACGATGAGATCATTTTTTATTTTTGGGTGAACTATCCCTTTAACTTCTTAACTAAAGGATTTCAACTGGGCCCTGATCTTTGTAATAATAACAACTATTCGGTTCATGGGTGGATCCCTCGAGACTGAACCTGCAGCCTTTGTGTTGCCAACACAGAATCATCACGCTGTTCCAAAAATGTTGATATATAAAAAAAGAAGGGCAAAGGATTGCATGTTGAAATTCTGATACTATGCGAGCAATTCATATATTATGAAAGAAACTCTTACAGAGAATGCAGTAGCGAGTTCTTCACACACGGCTGTGTCAGCATTCATCAGGATCTCACCCACACCTTCAACAACATCTTCCTCTGTCAGTGACGTTTTCTCCATCAAACACAAAAACTGACAAGATTCATACAGCCGTTAACAAGAGCCTCAATTTATGGAGCAGAAAAATAATAAACTACCTTGCTACTGTACACCAGTGGTTCACTGTTGTTTACATTAGCAAACATACCTTGCTAAGTCTGGCTGCCCAGTTGCTAAGGGCATGGAGAGCTTCATCTGTAGCTCTTTGCACATTCTTGATTTTCTGGTGTTTCTGTCTCTTCCACTCACAGAACCTTTCAAAAGAATATTCCTCTGTTTGCTCCTCCAGTGCAACTGAATTAAACATTGCATTCAAAGATGACCCGACTTCCTGCAGATCCAGATGGCTCAGGTAAACAGGCTGCAATGGAAAGCTGGTGGTGCTTGAAGCACAGTATGGTGCACTCCTCTATTGCTGGACTTCTGGCCACATAAGACTAACAATGTTTTTCCATGTAGGGAATTTTACACTTTAATTATATAGGAAGAAGACAGGAAAGTGATGGCAAAGAGACAGGGAATAGGATGGGGACACAAAGCAGGACAGACCTACTCTTTCTTCCCAGGAACACAATGACAAAAAGCTGATTCTATATGGAAACCTATACGATACAAAACTATCACAGTGAAAAAAAATCAGCAAGTGATGAATCTGTGCATGTTGAATCATAATATCTTGTATTAGTTAGGCTAAAAAAATACAGCAATGTATAGTGCATTTTTCCCTCTTCACTACACACCTTAAGCCAGTCCAGGCGATCATTAATTGGTAGCTTGTCTATCTCCAGCAGGAAGTTGTCCACAGCGGCTGAGAGAGCATTGCGGGCCTCATTCTTGCTGTTCACCAGAGACTCTATTTCCTCCATCTGACAGAACACACATAGGTCAGCTTCAATACCGCTACAAACTCACTACTCACCATTTCTACATGCAAAGATTCTGAACAAATGGTGCATAAGAATAATTTATGCATTGCTTTTATGTTCTGTATGTTTTACTCACAGTTTGACAAGCTCTTAGATTCTTCAGGGTTTGATCATACACTTTCCATGCCAGCTCCAGCTTCTCTGAGCTCAAAGGCTTTGAGATCCTGTAGTTCATGATGATGGTGATGGACTCTAACAGGTGATCCTCAGCAGTACAGCATGGGTTACTCTCCCTGGGGTTCAGACCAGAGTATGTGAGCGGAGCGGAATGATATGGCCTGGAGTGAGGAGCGTCATTGTTTTCTTTTCTCACTCCCAAGAGCGCTCCACTAATGCTCCATCACAAGCACAACATATTTATGGTCCATAATGCAACAAGAATTCACCATGTGTTAAGCAGTGTTAAATATTATTGGCATTAATGAAAGATGGAATTTCTGATATTATCAGAAAGACTGTGCTAAAAAAAAATGAATGACAGTAAAGGGAACACGAGTGCGAACGTGATTGCCAAGAGCAAAGGTTTGTTGTGAAATCTTCAAAGGGGGCCTGGGTAGCTCAATGGTAAAGATGCTGGCTACCACCCCTGGAGTTCGCTAGTTAAAATCCCAGGGTGTGCCGAGTGACTCCAGCCAGGTCTCTTAAGCAACCAAATTTGCCCGGTCTCTAGGGAGGATAGAGTCACATGGGGTAACCTCCTCGTGGCCACTATAATGTGGTTCGTTCTAGGTGGGGAGCGTGGGGATTTGAGCGTGGATGCCGCGGTGGATCACACGCTAGGTCTCAACACGTGATAAGACGCGCAGGTTGACATCTCAGACGTGGAGGCAGCTGGGATTCGTCCTCCACCACCAGGAGGTTTGTGATATTTAAACTTTTTGTATGTGCGAGGAACGGCAGCCAGAAGAGTTTCTGGTGCCCCCCAAGGTTAAGATGGTGCCCTCATAGGCAGGGTTTTTCCCTGCATAGAGAATCACTAGGCAGACGCCTCCGTCAAATTTTGTGCCGCCTCCGGCTTTCTGCAAAACTCTGGTGGGTGTCTTCGAGGAAAACACTAACAAACGTTGCACTCGTCATTTGTAACTGCAAATCTCAGCAATAATAATAAAATAATTCCATTGTCGAATAGTCGCTTGATGTCATTTTACGTAACTTGAGATCATAAAAAACTATAACGATGACACGCGAGGAGCGCTGCAGCTCGAGTGTCTGTTAGAAACACAGATTACAGCTTGGCGATGTATCTTTATTTCATCCTTAATTAAAGTTCAAATAATACGGGAGCATGACATGTAAATAAGCACAAACTCCAAAAATATAATTCTCTGTGAGGTCAGAGCTGCTTCAACCAGTCACGGAAGAGACCCAATCCGAGTGGGAGTCGACAACGGGAGAGATTTAAAGCTTCCGCCGGCTGATGCGCACTCCAACACGGAGACACTCGTCTCTTACCCCTGCTCTCTGCAGCTTGCAACGTCATCATCATCATAAGATCAATCTTATGTGAAAAATAACACTAAAATGACAACAATAAAATTTTATATATAGGTTTTGGATAGACAAGTTTGACAAATGCTTATCAATAATATTCTTATGGCTAAAATGTTTACAGTGTTCAGTGACTAAAATGTCAATGTCAATATGACAAAATGTTACTAAAACATGACTAAAATGTCTCATTAAAATGTCCCCCCCAGACTTGGTCAACTAAAACTTGAAAAAAAATAGGATAAGGTTGACTAAATTTGATAAAAACAAAAAAAGGACATTTGACACAGGATTAAGACTAAGACTAAATAAAAAAAAAAACATGTGTTCATTTTGTCATTTGTATTCAGTTGCCAGGTCAGTAGTAGTGTATTAAATCAAAGCCAACATTTACATGATTTTAACGTCACTTTTTTGATCAGTATTGTTCCACCTCCGCCTCGTTTTGAGCCAGGAAAATCCCAGATAGGTAGTAGGTGCACTACACAGACTGCGTAATAAGCATATAGGGAGCTGCAGTACAGGTCAGTAATACCACATTGAAGATGAATAATACCAAGAAATGTATTCAGATGGTCCCATAGCACATCTCTGACAGTTTTAGCAATAAATGCTTTTTGAGTTAAATAATAATAAAAGTGTATATCCTTTCTTATATGTTGAGAACTTTCCTGACCCATATTATTATAAAATTATTTGTAATTCTTCGATTATTTATCTTTTCTTTTTCTTATGTATACATCAGTGTTGGTTTATATGTATTTTCATGTTTTATTTTTATTATTTATTTTTTCCTTCACCTGTACTTCTTGTTTTTATGATCCAGTGATTGTATTCATACATTGTTGGATCTGTGTAATTTTGTACATCTTACTGAAAATGTAACTTAGTTTTTCAATAAAAATATTCACCGTTTTAGCACAATGTGTGAACTTTTCAGACGGTCTCTTACCACACCCTTCACAGTATTGGCACGTTTTAGCACAATGTGTGGACTTTTCAGATGACCCTTTACCCACCATATGAAAAACGGTCTACTTGTATTAATGTTAAATTAATTATCTGGAACAATTTCGCAGTGACGCCATATTTATTACTTAAGTATCTTGCCTTAGTTTCCTCAGAGAATCCACTTTCTTAACCAGCTGGGAAATTCTGTCTGCAACTGTTGTCGGATGATTACGTTTAACCTCCTTTGTTTCCTCAAAACTCTCCTTCACTGTCTGAAAATATGAACAAACCTTTATATAATTATCCCATGTCTTGGCCTAACAGACACTGAACAATCAACACCCAAACTAACTCACAAACACATGTGTGAAACATAGCACAGAGTGCTAACCCACTGGTACCTGGAGCTCCAATTTGGCCTCTTCAAGCTGCTGCCCCAGGAGAGCTGAAAGCTGCTGCATGGCACATCCTTCCTCTTTGAGCTTCTTGATCTCCATCTCCTTCTCTTCTATCACCATTCTCATCCTCTGGATAAACAAAACAGAGGCCACAGACTATTCTAGGCATGTTATCACATGTAACCAGGTTTCTCACATGTAGAAGGTTGATGATACAATCACGTGTGATTTCTAACATAAGGCATTCATGAGGAGCAAGCATTTTTAACCCTTTAAGCTCGAATGGGCACGACGGCAGGCCCTAGAGAAAAAAAAACAAATCAAAATAATAATAACTAGTTTTGACCAACACAAAATATCAATAGAAGCTTTCAACCGCTAAGAATATGTATTTGACATTTATGTTTCATGTGAACAGGTGTTGCTCATATGCCTGCCGCCTTTTCACTAATAACTTTACAAAAAATAAACACTATAAATCTCATATATCATTACTAAGGGGATGCGATTATCTATAAAATGAGCCCACACACCAATTAATCGGATACATAGGTCCTTAGATAATCCACATGAAGCACAATGTGCACACAGCATCTGGCTATCTGGCTGAAAGCACATTAGCTTTCCATGGATCAGATGATGTCATCGGAAATGATGTAGCATCATGGATCATCTTTAGTTGGACAGAGAGACATGTGATCGGTGACCGTTACATTCGTTTTTGGACACTAGGATAATGCTATATTTGTAATGCTATAACTTTTGATTGCTTTGTCATATCAACACAAAATTGTAATCACTTACAGTTGACATAATTGAGAACAAAACAAAAGCGGCCTCCTTATTTACACCTTTAAGTACAAAATCTCAAATCAGAAAAATAAGAAAAAGTTAATCTTTGGATCAAGTCATTTTTCATACTCTAGATCATTAAAAATGTCAAACATTTTCTTTACAATGATGCCCCATCACTTGACCCTCCTTGAATGTGTTTTTTTTTTCCTTCGAGTTATAAGCCTTTAATTTTGGGTATGCCACTGAAACAAGAACTCTTTACAGAACACCCTAAGAGCTTAAAGGGTTAAACATCAGGTATGAGAACACAAGACTCTGTAAGAGTCTGCTTAGTCTTCTAATTAATGCATTCTATATACTTTCTATGCTTGCTTTCCTCTTGGCACTGGGAAATGTTTTATATTGCTTGAATGTGAAATGGATCTAGTGATAAACTGAAATACATAAAACATTTAAGAAGACAAAGCGCCACCTGCAGCTTAGACTTTGTCTCATTCAGCTCAGTATCCTGCTGTACATCTACATCTGTCTTTTGTGACCTGATCTCTGTTATAGGTTCCTGGTTAATATTTAATTTCTCCACAGGCTGGATAGCAATGGTGGTTATCTGCTCCCTAAGAAAATGCAAAGAAATATGGGTTAGTCACTACACTTTTGAAATACTTGACTGAAATGCTTCATATGATCTTAAAAATCTTATGATCTGAAGGCGTATGTTTAAATGTTTGAAATTAGTTTTGTAGACAAAAACATAATTGTGTCAACATATACATTTATTTCATTACAAAATTTAAATTCAATTAAAGAAAAAAGTTTTTTAAATTGATGACTAGGACCAAATAATAAAGAAAAGCAACCAATAAGTGCCCAACATAGATGGTTCAAAACAGTCAATACTGTTTAAAAAGCATCCCAGGGTGATATCTCAAGAAGTTGGTTGAGAAAATGTCAAGAGTACATGTCTGCAAATTCTAGGCAAAGGGTGACTACTTTGAAGATGCTAAAATATAACATCGTTTTAAATTATTTTGGATTTTGTTTAGTCACAACATAATTCCCATATTTCCATTTATGTTATTCCATAGTTTTGATGACTTTACTATTATTCTAAAATGTGGGGGGAAAAAATATAATAAAGAATGAGTAAGTGTTTCAAAACTTTTGACTGGTAGTGCAAATAGATCTGCCTTGAAAATCCCTTTTTAAAACACCCTAAGCTGGTTTTCTGGTTTAGAGGGATTTTATTCATTTGTTAGTTGGTCAGACCAGCTGGGTGACCAGCAAAACAACTTAGGATGGCTAAAGAGGTTTTGGGGGTTGTTGTTCTCAGTAGGGTTGGGATTACACATAAAGGCAAATGGATGCTACACCCCACTGCCACAAATGTGAATAGAAATATAAAATATTACCATTACAAAATAAGTTTCTAAGGAGAAGCACATGTTTTAATGCAATTCTTTAAACTTAAAATTCAAGTAAAGTTGGCCTCTACTCATGCGTGACCACAGGAATGTTTGTTGAGGGTCAGGGAGGGATTGGGAGGGGTAATGGTGGGGTTTAAATGTTGATTCTATGTATACATGTTTTACTTTAAAAAAAAAAAATTACTGATTCCTACAGTAAATAAAGAAATTGCAAAAAAACGTTGGCCTCTTACTTGACTTGAGGTTTCTGGTCTGAGATAATTGGGCGTAATTTGGGCATGCACCCTAATGAGGATCCAAGTTTGTCCAAATGCACTGGGGGGCTCCTGGTGGGCCATAGTCCTGTCTGTTCTTGCAGACCAACAGAGGAGAGGGAGCTCTCCTTGTTGCCTGGGAGACTGACTCTGGTAAACTTAAATTTCAACAGCTCCTCACCAATGTCTAGATTTCCCTGGAAGGCTTGAACCAAGATGGTTCCATCAAAGCAAACTGACTTTTTATGAACACGCAAGTTCTTTCCATGAATCATATTCTGAAGGAAGGACCTCCCCTAAAAAATTAAATACCAGACACATAGTAAAACGTAAAATGATAAGCGAAAAAATAAGATGTATTGGAATTCCTATTCATTATGTAAATTGACAATCTTTAAAACGGTTTTGTCAGATACCTGTAAATAAAGTGGGGAATCCTGTTCGCCTGAAACATGAAAGCCCCAAAACATGTACTTTTTTGCAAGCCCCGTTGTCTGCAAGTCATCTGGGAGTTCCACTAAATCAGACCGGCTGGCAATTTCCATATTTCCATAATCAATGTACAAAATGTAGAACTAAGCAGAAAAGACCGAATCACATCAGTACTAAAGTTATAAAAATGGAAAAAGTGCATAATTGCAGCTAAACAACTGAGAACTCCTAAGAAGATTCAAGTCAAATACCTCTGGTAAAGGTAAATATCTTTATTCTATTCCAAGTATTCTCAAAGTAGTCATTTAAAGGTGCACCAAGTTTTTTCACTGTAAAACAGCTTTACATATAAAAAATGAATGCCCTGTGTAGCTCAGTGAGCAAAGACGCTGACTACCACACCTGGAGTCGTGAGTTCGAATCCAGGGCATGCTGAGTGACTCCAGTCAGGACTCCTAAGCAACCAAATTGGCCCGGTTGCTAGGGAGGGTAGAGTCACATGGAGTAACCTCCTTGTGATCGCTATAATGTGGTTCTCACTCTCGGTGGGGTGCGTGGAGAGTTGTGCGTGGATACCATGGAGAATAGTGTGGGCCTCCACACGTGCTACGTCTCCGCGGTAACACGCTCATCAAGCCACTTGATAAGATGCGCAGATTTACTTCTCTGAGATGGAGGCAACTGAGATTTGTACTCAACATCAAAGAAAATTGCTTAGGGCACCTTTAAAGTGACACTCTGTATAAATTCAGAGGCAAAGTTTAAGACATTACGAACAGATTGTAATCATATGCTTTATTATTTAGCTCTCATCAAACCTTGTCATCCGATAGCTGTTGCACTTTACACCTGTACCAGCACTTGTCTTCTGAATATCGTGCTCCATAGATCTACAGGGGGACAAACAAAAAACATTTAAAACATGGAGCAATATATCAGATGCAAGTTTGCTTGTTTGTTTTAGACCTCCTTGTTTTTAACCATGACTTGCCTTCTGTGGACTTGGTCTACCCTTCAGTATCAGGGCAGTGGGGCACTTTTCTGACAGTACAGCATCCATCTTCTCATTTTTGTCTGCCACACTCTGATGAATGTTGGTTGTTGTTGTTGTTGTTGTTGTTGTTGTTGTTTTGACAGCAATCATCAAGCCAAAAACACGATTAACAGACTACACAGGGTAATTCTCAAAAATGTTTGACTACGAATTAGAGAATACTGACATTTTCAGTTTGGTTTTCGCCCATAAAAGTTGAGGTTAAACATTTTTTAACATCTTGACATTGTTTTTATTCATAAAGGACAACTGTTGTTAAGCAACTTAAATGGAGTTTCTTGACTATTGGATATCTTTTTCAGTCAGTTTGTTCAGTCAGTTTGATAAATACCCATTACCTAATATTAGATAACACTTAAACACAGACCTGCAACACTGAGATGTAGAAATGTTGAAACAATTCATACATTTACTGACTCAATAAACTTAACAGCTTAATCAAATCATCCAATTTAAATGACAAAGGTAGTGAACATGAGTTAAGATAGTAAATTTAAATTCTGTGCCGACCTGAGCCCAAAACGTGATGGCATCCTCAACATGAGTGACAACAACCAGCTCCACTGAATCATAACAACGATAAACAGTTTATGAGACAAATATTAGCTCTTGTGTAAAACAAATATCAAGCAATAACGACTTTGGAAACAAAAAATGCTGCAACTTACTATTTTCAGGCGTAATCCCGGACTGATCCATGAGATCTACCTAAATCAACATGGCAGCCATCATCTTCTCTAGCCTTCTACCTATCTGAATAGCAATAATGTTGTAGTTTTATTTTGAATGTGATGTCATTTGTCTTACAGCTTTTGTTGCCGTTGACCTGCTACTGAAATCTGTCGCCGGTGCAAAGACGTTATTTAACTAATGTAAGCAGGTAACTTGAGATATGTTTTGTCTATTGCTTGTTAAGTGACAAATGTGCTCGCAAGAAGGCTAATTTAGAGATGGGGACATAAATGACGTCTTTTTCAGGTTTATCTCATCTTTGTTGTTGTGTCAGTATTTAGCTCTACAAAATAATTGAGTGAAGCCCCAAATATAGTAATTTGTTTATTTAAATGTCACAGTGAAAATAACACAATTATTATCAATCAAATTTTATTTGAACTCCAACTGAATTTTGATTTAGTTAACTTAAAACGAATAATACACGCTTTTAATACAAGTGAATAGACCAGTTACGGGTTTTGGAACGCGGATGTAAACGTTTGCAGGGTAAACTTCGACAGTTGTGAATGGGAGATCACAGCCAATATTATTTTCACTTACCCATTTGATCCAAGACCAAAAGAAAAAAAAAATATTGTTAATATAACAATAAGCATAATGTTATAAATTTACACTCAATATTTAAAAATAATTATCAGATAAAATTGCGATATTTACGCTGCTAAATAAGACGGAAACGCGTCATCGCAGTCTGTGAAAAATGTAAATTTTAAAATCAAATCTGTCTTGTTCTTGTGGCATTGGATAATAATTGTTAAAAAAAAAAAAAATCACATTTTTGTATCACAAAAGTTAATTCAGCAAACTCGGTCCGCTAGAGGGTGATCCAGCACTTTATTAATCAACTTGAAATGCGTTTCTTTATTATTTTTTTTCTAATACATTTTTTGACTTGGCTTATAAATGGTTGGATTTTAAATGCAGACAGATTTCTAATAATTTCGAATCCACTCTTTTGTCATCAAATTCAACTTTGTGTCATTGCACATTGTAGGTGACGCTCTGAGTCAAAAGAGGAGTGAGAGACATTTAGAGAACTTGACAACGTCTACACAGAACTCATCAGTAAAGTAATGTTTGGTAACATTTTAGTTACTTCATAACAGATGAACACGAATGTTAGCCATTTCTAAACATTCCGGAATTACTACCCTAGTAGGTACCCAGTCATTAGTCCAATCATTTGATGGTGAAAAGCATCCTATAGGTTAACATTAATTCAGGAGATAAGTTATAGTCATTATTTATTAACTGTTTTTAACCTAGTTTAACCCTTAAACTTTTTTTCACTGCGAAAAGCCCTTCCAGGTGCGGTCAGTTACATTCAGCTGTAAGGCATTCATTCATGCTTGAGGCATTCTCCAGATCTGATGGAGCCAGATCTGCAGCTGCCTTTCAAGTTTTTTATGTGTGATTTGATTGACTCTCTCTCTAGCCAATCATGTTGATAGATAAAAATAAAATCAGGACAGGGAAGTAGTGAACACAGATGGTGGGAATATAGCGCAGTAAAAGTACAGTTACAACACTTAAAATGTACTCAAGTAAAAGTAAAAGTATACAATTTTTAAACTACTTAAAGTACAATTCTTGGGTAAAAATAGTTAATTACAGTAAAGTGAGTATTTGAAATTTGTTACTTTACACTGCTGGTCAAATTAATATCTATGTACTGCATTTGGGCATGCTACTTTATTACTGTAGACAAAAACTTTCATGCATCGCTTTGTATGTATAATTATAGAGCTCAGAATTTGGATTTCTTAAAGGAATATTCCAGATTCATTAAAAGTTAAGTTCAGTTGACAGCATTTTTAGCATAATGTTGATTACCACAAAATTTTATTTTAACTTTTCCTTTTCTTTAAAAAAAAAAAAAAGAAAAATATCTGGGTTCCAGTGAGGTACTTACAATGGAAGTAAATGGGGCCAATCTGTAAACTTTAAAATACTCACTGTTTAAAAAGTATAGCCACAAGACATAAACAATATGTTTTGCATGATTTTAGTGTGATAAAATCTCTTACTAACCTTTTCTGTGTAAAGTTATATCCAACTTGCCATGATGATGTAACATGTAAAAAACGTAAAATGGCCGTGAAAATAATGATTTTAACAATACAGCTCAAATAATACACAAGTTATAACCAAAATTGAATGTAATTGCTTTTATAAAATTATAAATTTTAAATTTTGGCCTTTTAAAACCTCCAAAAAGTAGCCCATTCACTTCCATTGAAAGTGCCTCACTGTAACCCAGATTTGTGTATATTTTAAAAGAAAGGGCATGAGTCTAAATACATTTTTGTTGTAACCAACATAATGCCACAAATGCTGTTGGTTGAACTTAAAGGGATAATTCACCCAAAAATGAAATTTCTCTCATAATTTACTGACCCTTATGCCATCACAGATGTGTATGACTTTCTTCTGCTGAACACAAATAAAGATTCCATACAATGGAAGTGAATGGGTGCCAACATTTTGATGCTCCAAAAAGCACATAAAGGCAGCATAACAGTAATCCATATGAAAGTCATACACATCTGGGATGGCATGAGGTTGAGTAAATTATGATAGAATTATGTATTTTTGCTAAACTATTTCTTTAGCTCGTGTTGAATGCGGAATATTCCTTAACATAAAAAAGGGCAAAAAAATCTAATCAAAACTCCCACAAGGGGGAAAAAAAACATATACAACCCAGTAGGGGAAAACAACAAAGGAAGTAATCCGGGCTGGGGCAGAAGGTAAACAGGGCACTGGACTGACTGAACTAAACAGGAACAAGGAACAGGACGACAAGTAATGTGACCAAACACACATACAGAACCGACTTGAACAAAAGATGAACTGTTTATACAGGGCCGGTGTGATATCTATAATAAATAGATAATGTGCAAACAAGGAGGCTGGTATGACATACAGTATGAAAAAAACAAAGCCACGTGCTTCACAAGACGGACACCCGAAAGGCATGAGTGCACAATCGGCAAGACAATAAGGCTATATATGCTCATGCCAACCGACGAGAGAATGCGTAGCAATGGCAAAAAAAGCGATGCCACGCATTCTCACACTAAACAAAACCTAACCTAATTGCAACAGATGACAAAAACAAGACAGGACACCTGTGTGAGCGTTCGGCCACACACAAACCCGAAACCTCAGACTGAAGTGACCGAACCTCAGGACAACATGAAGACAGCTTGCAAACCGGGCACGCAGCGCAGAGAGAGCGCAACGTGCAGTCAGAGAGACAGACACAAAGACAGACAGAACATAGTGCATTAGTGTCCAGATCCCAACACAGACCAAAAACCAATCCAGACAGGAAGTCAGGATCCAGACACCATGCTCCAGACATGAAACACAAGACAGAAATGGGACGATGATGTCACGGTCCTGTCAGACAAAAACCCAGTGTTACAGGACCATGACAGAAATGGTGTATGCTTTTGTAACAAACTTTAATTACCGAAGCCAGCTACTTGCAGAGTTTTCAGATCTAGTATGTGGTGGTATAGTAATAAGTTTACAGGAGGGGGTAGTAACACTCTAAGTGAGTGAGTGAGTGAGTGGGTGTGAGAGTGAGTAGGTGGGTGAGTGAGTGAGTGAGTGAGTGGGTGGGTGGGTGGGTGAGTGGGTGATTGAATGTTGTGGGTGGTTGCCATGGCGATGCAATGCGGTAAATGGTGTTTTCTCAGTGGTTGCTTGGAGTAAACCTGAACAAGCCAGCTGGTGGTTGAGCACTAATAACTCAACACTCAATAACTCAGTGTTAAAGGGTTCATTCACCCAAAAATGGTAATATAAAATTACCATTTTATAATGGTATAAAAATTATATAAAGAATATCCTGGCTCTTCCAAGCTTTATAATGGAAGTGAATGGTACCTTAGATTTTGAAGCCCCAAAAAAGCACATCCATCCATCAAAAAAGTAATCCATATGGCTTCAGGGGGTTAATAAAGGCCTTCAGAAGTGAAGCAATGTGTTTTTGTAAGAAAAATATCCATATTTATAACTTAAGAAACCATAATCGCTGGCTTCTGGTAACGTCCGCATGCTCATGAGAAAGTCGAGTTCCGGTGTACGACGTAGGTGTAGTGTAAGCTCCGGAGAGAAGTGACGAATGTGGAAATGCAGAGGATAGATGGAGCCAGTTATTATAGAGGAGAGAGAGAAAAACTGTCTCGCCGGTCCCGAACACGCCATCCACTGGCCCTCAGCTGCTCCGTCCCCTGGCGGATGGTACCGGTTCCTCCATGACCCGGCAGATGGCAGGGGGTCCTCTGGAAGCCGGCAATGACCCCTCCGTCCCCTGGTGGACAACAACAGCTCCTCTGCCCTCTGGTTGACGGCAGCAGCTCCTATATCTCCTGGGGGGTGACAGCGGCGATTTCTCCCAGACATCATGTTCTTCCCTGGTTTCAGCATCAAATGTAAATTACCTGTGTTCGGTTGGGAAAGGAGGAAGCTGGGACCCGGCTGAGCAGTCAACATAAAGTATTAATGATACAAATTAACTTCAATATAACAGAAAATACACACACAAACATAACTCTGTGTTTCTCTCTCACCCTAACTCACTGGCGTCTCTGGCTCCCCTTTATCTCTCTCCTGCAGTTTAGATGACTTGGCGCCAGTCGTCCACCCCCACAGCCCGGCTACACCCTCCTCCTCGTCACAGTCTCATTGTATTTGTGGCATGGGGGGTGTGATCATGTGTCGGTCTGCGGGAGAGAGAGAGAGCGGTAAGGCTTGTCACCTGGTTTGTAATTACCTCTAACACCTGTGTCTTGTTATAGTGGAACGGGGAGAAGGGGAGGGAACAGCAGGCACAGGGGGTGGAGAGAGAGAGAGAGAGAAGATACTGCCCACCTCGAGCTCCAAATTACTCGCCAAGTGGCAAAGACCCTTCGAGGTCACGCGACAAGTTGGAGATCTCGATTATGAGGTTAAGCGGATTGATGGAGGAGTCAGGAGACCAGGAGGTAGGTTCAGTTTAGTACTTTTAATAATGTACTTTCACACGCACACACACGACAAAACGCCGGGCACAGGCTTCCACTGTATCTGTTGTGCTTCACGCACTCTCTCTCCCCCTCTCTCGACATTTGGCATTCCTTAAATGTCTCTCTCCGTATCACTATAACAAGACACAGGTGTTAGAGGTAATTACAAACCAGGTGACAAGCCTTACTGCTCTCTCTCTCTCCCGCAGACCGACACATGAACACACCCCCCATGCCACAGTATTGTCTCTAATGTCTGTCACATCCATTAATGAAATGCACTTAATATAGCAGCCATATCACCCTGTAGCTCAAGACCGGTTGCCTACTGAGGCTAAGCAGGTTTGATCCTGGCCAGTACATTGATGGGACCCCTCTTGGGGAAAACTAAGTTTGTTGCTAGAAGAGGTATTAGGGAGGCCAGCAGAGGGTGCTCTCCCTGCAGTCTGTGTGGGTCCACATGCCCCAGTTTAGTAACAGGGACACTATACTGTAAAAAAGCACTGCCCTTTGGATGAGACATTAAACTGAGATGCTGACTCTCTGTGGTCATTAAAATCCCAGGGTACTTCTTGTAAAAGAGTAGGCATGTAATCCTGGTGTCCTGGCCAAATACCCCCCATTGGCCCATCTCAATCATGGCCTCCTTATAATCCCCATCCATTAATTGGCTCTATAACTCTACTCTCTCCTCTCCACCAATAGCTGGTGTGTGGTGAGTGTACTGGTGCACTTTGGCTGCCGTAGCATCATCTAGGTGGATGCTGCACACTGGTGGTGGATTGAGGGGAGTCCCCAGTTCACTGTGTAAAGTGCTATGAGTGTAGTGCCAGAAAAAGCACTATATAAATGTAATATTCATTCATTTTAACAATTCCTTTTACCTTGGCTGGTAGGCTAAAAAGTTTATTTCGGACCCTGCATACTGCATCTTTAAGCTCAGAATTATAGAATCATGTCTAATTTAATGTTATGAGCCCAGCAAAATATGTCAGTGGCTAAATGCTATTATTTGTCATTCAAAACATTAATCTTATTTATGGTCCTTTTGTTAAGGTGGGTGGAGAGCCTTCAAAAAGTTAACATGGCAGTCCCAAATATCAAACACTATATACAGTAATGGATATAATTGCCTTCCTGAAGTTTAGACAGAACGGCACGGTCCACCGCACACCTCACACGGCCTTTAAGGAAGCAAATACAGAGACAACTGAAAGACATGAACACACTTATAAAATCCCACAAGCAGAATTACAAGGGCTCTACACTGAAGATACATGTTAGTAGATCTCGAGTACAGAGCTGTGCCTCACTGCATGTGATGATGAAGGCTTGTTGATGAAGACTTTAGGGATATAGGTGAATACCTGAGAGTATACTCACTCCTTCAGTGAACAGTGCAGGCCATTAAAGGATAAGTTGTAGAAGATGTTACAAAGGAGTAATGTTATGGTAGCCCACACAGGATTAAAAAAAGTGTTTATTAGTGAAGCATTCACTTTGATTCTCTTTAATGACTTCACTCGTTGTAACTCTGATTCTACCTGAGAGAAGTCCATGTGAATCTGGGGATGTTCTGTGGTTACTTAATATGTTCATACATGATCTCAGTTGCTTTCCTCAGAAACATCAGTTTCTGCTTATGCTGATAATTTGTTTTTATTTATTATTCTGATTGAAATATCATTCTGTTGATTGAAAGGCTACAACAACATGCTATCACTGACTACTCTACTAACTTCGCTGTTTTCATTTATGGTGCAAAAAGTGGTGTCAAGTTACAACTATGAAAGGGAGAGGCAATTCTCTTTCTTTCAGCTGCTGCCTCTTGTTGCTTTGAGCACAAATGTTCAGTTTTCCTACTGAATCTTTTTTTAGATTCACACAATTCATCACCTCTGGAGTTTGCTAAAGAAGAACAGGTGTAAGTGTAGGTTACAATGAAGCTTGTTTAATTTTATATTCTGTTGTCTATTATTCCATTTTGTACCTCTCCCTCAGGTGATTCATACACATTTGAATAAGAATATGACTGTGTGATTGTTCTGATATATCTTTCCTACCAACAAAATGCTCAAGTTCTCAAACTTAAAGGGATAGTTAAGCAAAAATATAAATTCTCTAATCATTTAACATCCCAGATATGTAGGACTTTCATTCTTCTGCAGACCACAAACTAAGGTTTTAGAAGAATATTTCTGCTCTGTAGGTCCTTACAATGCAAGTGAATGGTGGCCAGAACATTGAAGGTCCATAAAGCAAATAAAGTAGCATAAAAGTAATCCATGTCTTCAGTAATGATTTTAATAGAGGTTGAGAAACAGCTCAGTATTTAAGTAATTTTTTTACCATAAATATCCACTTTCACATTCTTTTTTGTTTGTTTTTGACAATTCACAATCTTTGTGCATATCGGCACCTACTGGGCAGGGAGGATAATGTATTGTTGTTTCTCACCCATCATATAACCTCTGAATATATGGATTTAACCACTGGAGTGGTATGTATTATTTTTATGCTGCCTTTATGTGATTTATGGACCTTCAAAGTTCTGGCCACCATTCACTTGCATAGTATGGACCAGAGTATGTGAGCGGAGCAGAGTGGAAGCGGAGCAGAGTGGAAGCAGAGCGAGGAGTGGGTTTTTATAATGGAGTGCATTTGTTTTCTTTTCTTGCTCCAAGAGCGCTCCACTTATGCTCCATCATGGGCACAGCACATGTTAACGGCCCTTAATACAATAATTCACCATGTTTTAAGCAGTGTAACACTATTGGCATAAAGGAAAGATGGAATTTCTGATATAACCAGAAAGAATGTGATAAAAAATACAAATAAAAAATCTAGCGGCACATGGTAATGTTTGAACTCCAGCACAAAGGTTACTTTTGCTCTCTGTGCTCACACTCCATCGCTCCCAATTATTGAGTTAAGCTTGCGGTAAAACATGATTTAAATTCATGCACGTGTCTCGTCTCTTTATTCCTACATCAACTGGCATATATTGAAAATTAATGACTGGATGGCGAAGGAGAACTCGAGTGGGGAGGTGATTGCCACGATAAAAGTTTTGTTGTGAATCCTAAATGACGTGTCCAAAAAAACACTATGATTATTTTTTATGGTCAGTCATACATTTCTCTCCCCCCTATTAAATATTTTGTCTGTTCTAATCTAATGCATCACAATCCTATTATTACATGATCTGAGGCTATTATTTCCCACATTAAATAGAATTGAACTTATAATTACCTAAAACACCAACAGAACTAATCAACATGTTAATATTGCGTAGTTTGACAGGGGCCTGGGTAGCTCAGCGAGTATTGACGCTGACTACCATCCCTGGAGTTGCGAGTTTGAATCCAGGGTGTGCTGAGTGACTCCAGCCTGGTCTCCTAAGCAACCAAATTGGTCCGGTTGCTAGGAAGGGTAGAGTCACATGGGGTAATCTCCTCGTGTGGCGTGGTGAGTGATTAGCATGAAGCCTCCGCATGCGCCATGTTTCACAGGCGTTACCTGCATGAAACATGATGGGCATGACAGTAATATCAAAGCATTTCAGGAGTGCTTTAAACGTTAGTCTCTTGGTGAGATCACTTTGTTTTCATGTTAGAGACAGAACAAGACTGAAATGCATGACAGGTTTTCAGATGATGTAAGCTGTAGACCACAAGGAGGTGCAATATTTCTACAAAACCCTAAGATTTTCCGTCATGCAACTGATCAGTATCAATTACAGTGGGGGTCCAAAATTCCCAATTCTCATTTAAACCTAGAAATGAACATAATTTTATGGGTTTTGAAACATTTAGAAGAGGGGTTAAAAGGAAAAATATTTAAGATTCTGCACTATTTCTATATCAAACAAATGTAAGCAATTTTTTAACTTCTTTATACAAAAGGTCAGGGCCTGTGTTCCTAAAGAATCTAAAAATCCTTTTAGAAAACTGTTAATTTAGCTTAAAAACTTTTACGTAGTAGTCTTAGCTTAAGAGTGATTCGGGACTGATCTGAGAGCAACTCTGAGTAAGGAAAAGACAAAAAATTTCATCTTAGTGAGGAGGCGGGGCTGACCCCGTTGCTATGTGTGACACAATCTTTTGAAGACTCTGATTGGTTGGTTGTCCAAGAAGAGTTATTTTAAGTATAGGGTCTATTCTAAGCCTTCACTTTGAAATTAAATGCGTATTTTTTCCTATTTTGACCATTCTCTCACACACACACTATATATGTGTAGATAAATCCTTTTTTATTATTATTTACCATGCTGTTAATTTCCTAAGTTATTTGATTGGCTTAGAATGATAAAAATTGTTCCACTCTTTCCAATTACACTGATTGCTGGCATGTCTATTTAAGTGGTGGTTTGAATATTGGTTTTAATGTAACAAACATGGAATCAAAACCAAGAAGGACGAGGAAGCCCAACTGGACAGAGGAACAGTGTTTACTGTTAGCCCAGTTAGTGGAAGAACACAAGGCCATCCTTAAAGGAAAATTCGGGCCGGGTGTCACAGCACGGGGCAAGAAGCAGACGTGGGAGCGTATAGCACAAACTATTAACGGTTCATTCCCCCTGCTTGTGCGCACCAGTGAAGACTGCGAGAAACGTTGTTAGGGCCTACGTGTTGCAATCAAAAGCCAGAGAGGAAACTGCATCACACAAGCGGGAGTCATCACGCACAGGTGAGTGATATAACACTTTTTTTTTTTTAAACCGCTGGCAAACTTATCTCAAACAATTATATGTATACTGTACATGTGGTCCATTGTATTGTTTTCTAGGGGGGCTAAACAGCTGTCCCAAGTAGCCCAAACCGTGTTCAACATCTTTGATCACTCTGAAACCAGTATTACCGGTTTGAAGGAGGGCATAGACAGCTCAATGATTCAACTGGTAGAACTACAAAAATTGTAATTTTAATAAACCAACAGCCAAGTAACACAATATAAAGACACTTTTTTATTTAACATAGACAAGGCCATTTCACATATTTATATCTGGCATTCTTTGAACTGAAAAAAATAATAATAATTGGCCTACATTTATTTAAAATAACAGAGATTATATGTTTTCTTAACACTGAGCCTTCAGCAGAGGAATGGGGACCGTCGACATCGCAGATGTACGACCCTCAGCCCGAAGCGCCTCATTCCCTGCCTTCTGCTGCAGCTGCTCCAACACCATCCCTAAAGTGGAGATGAAGATGGATGTCCAAAAGCAGCAGAAAATAGTACTCCATCTACAGGAGGAGTACTACAAACTAAAAATTGAGCAACTCAAAAATAAAACGTATAACAAATAATATTTTTTGTGTGTCTTCATAATATCTTTCTAATGAAAATGTTGGCTAAGGTGCTGTTTATTCACGATTTTTATATTACATTCACTGTTACTTATATGAAATGCAAATTAGTAAACTGGGCTCTGTAAGGATTCCCACTTTGGGACAGATCTCTCCCTTATGGAGGGTATTCTTCATCATCCTCTTCATCAGCCCAGTTGTCCGTGGGAGGGTCTGCAATTTGTCTAGCTTTACAGATGTTATGAAGCACTGCACAGGCTGTTATCACTTTGAAGACCTTTCCTGGTGCCAGTCACCTCTCCATGTAAAATGTGAAAGCGCCTCTTTAGTTGACCAATACCCCGCTCAACTACGGCTCGTGTTTTCTTGTGAGCTCTGTGAGTTAATGAAAATGAACAGAATTCAGTTGATATTTTCAAAATATAATGGTAGGTTATTTATGGGAAGTAGTGTAGCCAACAAATACTAAGCTACTGCAACACATTTGTTGTTGTTTACATTTGAAGTCCACACACATTAATTGTATGTTGTCACTGTTACCTGTTGTAATTTAGCTGTGACCCCTGCTCAGGACGGAGGTAAGGTGTGAGGAGCCATGGTTTACAAGGATAACCACTGTCCCCTAACAAGTGGCAATTTGCTGGAATACGACGTCCTTCAAACAGATGTCTCAGGCCACTCTCCGCCAGTATCCTGGCATCATGTGTTGCGCCGGGCCATTTTGCAACAATGTCTAAAATCTTATAATCTGCCCTGAAAACAACTTGAACGTTTATGCTGTGGTACCTCTTTCTATTAACATAAACGTCCTCTTCTTTCGACGGTGCGATAATTCGGATGTGGGTTCCATCTATTACTCCTATAGGAGACCGTGCGCGTCTGCGCTGATTATGGATTGCTCGTCAACTGAGCCTTCCTCGGTCAGAAGAAATAGGCAAATCCAATGGTGCAGTTTGAGTATTTATTGAGGAAGAGTCAGGTACATTGAGGTGATGATGGTTCACAGGTATTACTATAACCAAATAGGTGTGTTTGTGGGGGTATGTATATGTATGTGTGGTTATCTGAAACAGAAATACAATAAATGTATATTAATAAACATGTAGGCTATGGTTACATACAGTTGCATAAAGAAATGACCCGCAGTACAACCAAAATCCACTAGGGGGGGCTCTAACACTATAAATGAACTTGCATGAATGCCATAAATCTCCAAATAGTGAAAAATGCTAAAACAGGCGAACTATACATTAAATATAATATTTGCGGTTATATGCAAGGCAATAACTAAAGTATATACGTTAGATGGCTACTTTACAAGCGCATATGGAGCGCCGTAGCGGCAACAGCAGTATAACAGCCAGTAGTGAATTAACACGAGTATAACAACTTCGCCATATGGGCAACAAACGCGGCATTCATACAAAGCCGTACTTGCATCTTAAGGACGCACACAGCACTCATGCACACAAGATTCGCGCAGGATAAACAAAGGATGGCAATTCTCTGTACCGTGAAAAATGCTGGTAATTCACTGTACCACACCCAAAGTGAAAGCGCCTACCACGAGCGATCAGAACTACCAACGAACATATGCATTATGGGTAACGTAGTCCATGTCAGGGCACAGACTTTTAACAACTCCGACAACACCAGGGAAGCCTGCTATATTGACAGATGCAGTTTTTTGAGCCTGCAAGGTGGGAATGTCCAGTGGAAACGAAATTAACTGCGACACAATAAAAGGTTCTGAAAGTGCTGTAATTGTGTGATCACTCTGCTTACAGAAGGTTGTGACAGACCCAAATCATCACTGCTGCATTGTTGCATTTTCCCAGTTGCCAAATATCGTAATGTAGTGATTACTTTCATTTCTGGCGTTATGGCATTCCTGCGCTGTGTCGGTGATGTTAGCGCATCTCTAATAAGATCAGTCACAAACATGATCCCTGCACGATCTAATCTATAGCGTCTTAACAACTCACTGTCATCCATTGTCTGCAACACATTTATTCTCTCTCTTCGTCTTTCTGCCATTTTCTCCTCTGCTAAAGAAACTCTTAAGCCTCTTAAAAGTCCTCGTCCGTGCTCCTAACAATTTTGACCTTAAGACCTCTTTTAAGGGTTAATTTTAGGAGTAAACGCCCACATTTCTAAGAATTTTCTTAGAATTTTGTCACTAGGAGCTACTTTTTGCATTAAGATTCTTTATGAATACGGGCCCAGATTTCTTTGCTTCCTATAAAGTTCACAGGATACTTTTCAGAGCATTCTGAAATCATGCTGGGATAACATGGACAAAACTGTCCATGCCAGCTCTAGTGTATGCTACCATTCAAGCAAAATGGGTCATACTAAATACTAAAACATTGTAAGTTCATTTACATTTTGCCATTAAACTTTTCACAAAAATTTTTATTCTGATACTATAATTTGAATTGAGATACATTTTATTGAATTCGAAAAGAATGCAAAATAGGAGCATTTTCATTAGGGTCTCATCCTTACAGGACCCCACTGTATGTGTCCAAAATGTGCAGTTTCATACATTAGCTTGTCATTTTAATTCTATATACTCTATGGTTTTGGCTTTCAAATATATTACATTCAAAAAGCTACAGAAAAAGAAGAGGAAGAGAGAGCAGATAAAAGCCAAAATGCAATTGAAAAGAAAAAGGAGGAAAAATGCTTTCAAGATATAGACAGGGAAGGAAAGAGAGATTAGCTGATCGAAGGTGCACGAGATGTTCAAACATGGCATTTTTAACAGTTTTGCTGGTCAGAACCAGAGTGTGATCTGTGGCACTGATGTCCGTTTATGTAACCTCCAGTCTCTAAAGCACACAAGCCAGGGTCTTGCCTGATCTTGGCGGCTAACATAGACTTGTCAAGACAGGGAAAGAAGCAAAAGATGGGTGCTTTATGGCACCAGAGCCCCACGGCCTACAAAGAGACACTTGTATTGCTGGCTTCATCTGTTTGCCGGCAATGAGTATAAGGCAGGTTTTCTGTCACATCTGCAAGATTTGCAGTGAGCTGACATAAATGTTCTAGTGCATGTGTGTGAACACAGATTACAATAATGAAGGCGGTGACCAGCAACCATGCCCAAGTTATTGTGTTTCCTTGCTTCAGGAAACTTTGATAGTATAGTGTATCAAATTAAATCTGTAAATGCAGGTTTTGTTTTTTTATATAGACAAATATGTTACCTACTAAAAAAAAAAAAAAAACTAAACCAGCCTAAGTTGGTTTTAAGGACTTACAAGTCTCCCAGGATGGTCTGTTGGCTGGATTTAGGGGAGTTCTGGTCACTTTTGATCTGGACAGGCTAGCCTCATCTGGGGACCAGCCTAAACCAGGTAAGACAAGCAAATCAAAAGCTAGTTTAAAGTGTTTTTGCAAGAAAGGCACTTCTGTATACAAATGTTAAAAGATTTATATTGTAATTTGGCTTGTAATATGGACATTAGAAAAACTAGTCACTGCACCCTTAAACTATTATAGGGGTCATGTCATGACGAATAACATTTTCCGTAATATTTTGACATATTCTACTATAAAATCATACTGTAAATTCCAAAACTGAAACCAAGCTGCCAAAACGCACCGTTCTCTACTTCTGCGACTTCCCTATATCACTTGAGGTACTCATTATTTCAAGATGGCCTCTACAGCAACAATATCAATGCCTATTTTAAAATCAACGCACCCACGCTTACTTGGCTTATAAATAGAGACAGAGAGAAGGACAAAAGGCCTACTCTCTGTGGCCTAACTACTCCTGAAAATGAAAGGGTCCATTTGGACTATTTTGACTTATTTTTTTATACAAACATGCACTACACAGACGTCTTTGACTGTTGTCGTCTCTCTGGCATGCTTTTAAAAGCCGTAAACGGAATGAGAACATGGATCCATCATGCCTTGTTACCACTGTGCAGGCTGGTGGTGGTGGTGTAATGGTGTGGGGGATGTTTTCTTGGCACACTTTAGGCCCCTTAGTGCCAATTGGGCATCGTTTAAATGCCACGGCCTACCTGAGCATTGTTTCTGACCATGTCCATCCCTTTATGGCCACCATGTACCCACCCTCTGATGGCTACTTCCAGTAGGATAATGCACCATGTCACAAAGCTCGAATCATTTCAAATTGGTTTCTTGAACATGACAATGAGTTCACTGTACTAAAATGGCCCCCACAGTCACCAGATCTCAACCCAATAGAGCATCTTTGGGATGTGGTGGAACTGGAGCTTCGTGCCCTGGATGTGCATCCCACAAATCTCCATCAACTGCAAGATGCTATCCTATCAATATGGGCCAACATTTCTAAAGAATGCTTTCAGCACCTTGTTGAATCAATGCCACGTAGAATTAAGGCAGTTCTGAAGGCGAAAGGGGGTCAAACACAGTATTAGTATGGTGTTCCTAATAATCCTTTAGGTGAGTGTATATATATATATATATATATATATATAAATACACCCCTCACATTTTTGTAAATATTTGATTACAGCTTTTATGTGAGAACACTGAAGAAATGACACTTTGCTACAATGTAAAGTAGTGAGTGTACAGTTGTATAACCGTGTAAATTTGCTGTCCCCTCAAAATAACTCAACACACAGCCATTAATGTCTAAACCGCTGACAACAAAAGTGAGTACACCCCTAAGTGAAAATGTACAAATTGGGCCCAAAGTGTCAATATTTTGTGTGGTCACCATTATTTTCCAGCACTGCTTTAACCCTCTTGGGCATGGAGTTCACCAGAGCCTCACAGGTTGCCACTGGAGTCCTCTTCCACTCCTCCATGATGACATCACGGAGCTGGTGGATGTTAGGGACCTTGTGCTCCTCCACCTTCTGTTTGAGGATGCCCTACAGATGCTCAATAGGGTTTAGGTCTGGAGACATGCTTGGCCAGTCCATCATCTTCACTCTCACCTTCTTAGCAATGCAGTGGTCGTCTTGGAGGTGTGTTTGGGGTCGTTATCAAGCTGGAATACTGCCCTGCGGCCCAGTCTCCGAAGGGATGGGATCATGCTCTGCTTCAGTATATCACAGTACATGTTGGCATTCATGGTTCCCTCAATGAACTGTAGCTCCCCAGTGCCGGTAGCACTCATGCAGCGCCAGACCATGACACTCCCAACACCATGCTTGACTGTAGGCAAGACACACTTGTCTTTGTAATCCTCACCTGGTTTCCGCCACACACGCTTGACACCATCTGAACGAAATACGTTTATCTTAGTCTCATCAGACCACAGGACATGGCTCCAGTAATCCATGTCCTTAGTCTGCTTGTCTTCAGCAAACTGTTTGCAGGCTTTCTTGTGCATCATCTTTAGAAGAGGCTTCCTTCTGGGACGACAGCCATGCAGACCAATTTGATGCAGTGTGCGGTGTATGGTCTGAGCACTGACAGGCTGACCCCCCACCCCTTCAAACTCTGCAGCAATGCTGGCAGCACTCATACATCTATTTCCCAAAGACAACCACTGGATATGACGCTGAGCATGTGCACTCAACTTCTTTGGTCAACCATGGCGAATCCTGTTCTGAGTGGAACCTGTCCTGTTAAACCGCTGTATGGTCTTGGCCATCGTTCTGCAGCTCGATGTCAGGGTCTTGGCAATCTTCTTATAGCCTAGGCCATCTTTATGTAGAGCAACAATTCTTTTTTTCAGATCATCAGAGAGTTCTTTGCCATGAGGTGCCATGTTGAACTTACAGTGACCAGTATGAGGGAGTGTGAGAGCGATGACACCAAATTTAACACACCTGCTCCCCATTCACACCTGAGACCTTGTAACACTAACGAGTCACATGACACCGGGGAGGGAAAATGGCTAAATGGGCCCAATTTGGACATTTTCACCTAGGGGTGTACTCACTTTTGTTGCCAGCGGTTTAGACATTAATGGCTTGTATGTTGAGTTATTTTGAGGGGCCAGCAAATTTATACTGTTATACAAGCTGTACACTCACTACTTTACATTTAAGCAAAGTATAATTTCTTCAGTGTTGTCACGTGAAAAGATATAATAAAATATTTATGAAGATGTGAGGGGTGTACTAACTTTTGTGAGATACTATATATATATATATATATGTAAAATATCTATGTATTATTACAAAACGGTACGCAGTGTATGTTCTTGCTAAATTGCTTGCAAATGTAAGATTGTTGTTTAGCACAGTAGGTCATACATACCACGTAATATATATATCATATTAGAATAGTTACCCCTTAGTTATACAATTCTTAAAGTATATATTATTTGTAATTTTCCATGTTGTTTAGCAATATAGGTCATACATACCATGTCATATTAGAATAGTAACCCCTTAGTTATAAAATAATTACAGTATAAATTATTTGTAATTTTCCAAGTTGTTACCCCTTTATTCCTCAAACTTTGCATATTGTTCCCTTATACCTACACGTAAGTAATTTATAGGTACACTATTATTACAAAAAGGTACGCTGTAAATTCTGTGTACTTGCGCTGTAAATTGCGGGCTATAATCTAAAGCGTTACCGCAGTGTGTTGGATGCGTGTTATGTGTAAACTGTGAAATGTAAATTTCTAATGTTTTGATTCTTGTTTATTCTCTTTCGATTGAGTTTCAAATACGACTGAATTTGAGGGGCTGCACACTGTTAGCCAATCGTAACAAAGGGCGTTTACATTGAACTTTAAAGGAGGAGCAGAGGCTTTTTTTTTTTTTTTTAAACATTATCAGTGGACCTCAGGGAAGATAAAGAAACTATATTGATATAAAAAAAGAGCTTTTCATGAGCCTTTTAAAGCCAAATTAAAGGCTTTTAAACATT
Organism: Xyrauchen texanus; assembly: GCF_025860055.1. NCBI lineage: Eukaryota > Metazoa > Chordata > Actinopteri > Cypriniformes > Catostomidae > Xyrauchen > Xyrauchen texanus. The sequence continues at coordinate 30,146,722 of NC_068290.1, forward strand.
TGCTCCTGAAGAAGTTTCTTGGAAAATCACTTTTCCATTATCAATGGCTGCAGTAACACAACCAAAGACCACCTTCTGTGATTTCATACTATAGAAAAATGCCCTTCCAGCAAGTAGTGCTCCAAAAAATTTTTTTGAAATATGTTTTTATTTTGTGTATATCATGCACACACACATGATGAACAGTATTGCTTAAAAAGAGGGAAAGAAAAAGTGAGAGAAAACAGATGTGAATTTTGAATTTAGGTCTGTGCAGAGAAAGGGAGCCTCTTATTCTCTCTCAACGGGAGATTGGCCTAAGCTTCAGCCTAGTCTCGTCGGCCCAGCGGGAGACTTTCCTGAACGGACTGCCCAAGGGAGGGGCACCTGCCCCTGCCACAAACACTGGCGCACAGCAAGGAAAGAGGAGGGGTGGGAGAGGATGGAAAGACACTCAGGATTCCAGGAAAAGGACATGTGTTGGATTTATGAAGCACACAGGTGACACAAAAAGATGGATTTTCTTTAAAGTAAAGTTTTTCCTCTGTCATAATCATAGTGTTTTTTATGGAAACCTCAGCTATACCAGCTCTTGGTGACTACCAATATAAACTGACAGCTTATGGATTTGTTGCCCTCCCTCAAGGCAATATTTTCCATTGTTTAGGTTCATTGGATACTAGCTTATGTTTGAAGTTTATCACATGCTCAATCATTCAGACCCTCTTGAGAGAGAACAACAGAGAGAGGGACCGAGTTCAGAAAGGCCCCACACTTCCTCAGCTGAACTTTTGAATTGTCCTTAAACTATGAGGCTCAGAACATTCCCACAAAGACATCATGCTAAATATACAATTGAATGATTCTGAATAAGCAGCATCAGTGCAATAAATACATATGTATGGAGGAAAAAACAATGTATACTGTAGGTAAAAATAAGCAGCATACAGTAAGAGGAATAATACTCAAAATTAAAGTTTTGTTCCAACCATTTAAATCTGATATGTGCTTTGTTCAATTAAAAAAATGACACACATTTTTTTTAGACACATCCCACCAAGTTTGACGTCATTGACATTGGTGGTGAAAAACTTTCTTAAGATGCCTTACTGTGATGAGGAGGAGGGCGGGGTGGGTCTGTGACTATGCCCACCTGGCCCCCAATCGGGCTAATCAGCCGTGGAGAGGGATAGATGCAGTGGGACTTGGCAGTTCGGAAGAGAGAGAGAGAGAGAGAGAGAGACACGCAGCTGCAGTGTGTGCATTTGTGTTTATGTTTTGTCTTAATGTTTTAATTTCTCATTAAAAATTATTTTGATGGTTCGTCCGGTTCCCACCTCCCCCTTTCCATTTTACCCTTTGTAACAGTAACATTCATACAATTTCAAACTGTTGTGAGTGATATGACGTCATTGAGGAATTTTCCCTTGGCATCTTAGAAACAGTTAGAAACACTTCGACAAATGAAACATGAATCAATAAATACATGATTACACACCTTGGTGATGTTTTTTATGATGTAAGGGTATTTTTACAAGAAATGCTAACCAATGTAGCCTTTAGCATCGTATAGAAAGCTACAATCAATATGTCTATGATGAAAATGCATGTTGGAGCATAACTTTTTTTTCTCGAGTAATACCTTTGATATTAGAGTAAATATGTATTGTAAAAAATCTTATTCTTAATGAGAATTTAAATATTGTTTTTCTGTACAAATTTCAAAAAATCCTTAAAGCAAGATACATTAAAGTGAATTTTCTTACTTTTTTACTTGTTTATAGTCAAAACAAGGGCAAAATTTGCCAGTACTGAAGAAGTAATCCAAAGTATTTAGATTACATTACTGACCTTGAGTAATCTAATGGAATATGTTACAAATTACATTTTACAGCATGTATTCTGTAATCTGTTGCAGAATATTTTTTAAAAGTAACCTTCCCAAACCTGTAAATAACACACTCATTACGATATGTCATTAAAGCTATTTTTACCTGTACCACCAATATGTAATCCTTGATCTGTTGCTTGCACACCCAAACTGTCACCCTTGTTCCATATTTTAAATATCACTCTGATGCTGTATTCATTTGAGCATTTCAATTCTTTGCCCAAGGCTACATTTAAAATAAATACATTTTCTATTATGATCGTTTGTGTTTTGGGTGATGTATTACTTTCATACAAAATAGCTGTCAAAAAATATGAGTTCTTGAGGAAGAGGAATTATTTATATATTTGTGTTTCATAGGGTCTCCCAGAGTGCTGTGCGTGTGAGTGAAACAAACTGATGCTTGTGTAGCAATGGTGTTGTCACGCAAGGGCATACTTTATAGCTTCACATGGTCTGATCACACCGTGAGGTACTGTAGGAGCATATGCATTATGCTTCTCTGACATGCTCTGATGTTTTTCAGGTAAATGGAAACACATGCCCATGGAAAATAAAAAGAGAATGAGAGGTGAACACATCGGGTCCTTGTGGAGACCCATGTAAGATAGTGTTCTTCCAAACTAGAAACTGGATTTGTATGTTAGTTTGATTAAATAAGGAGAACATCAGTGTATTATCATGCACTGTAAACCCTAATAAGTTTGCAGAACAAAATGTTTCTCTTTGATTAGCATAGCAATTGTTCAACAAGTAAAACAATATACTGCAGAACAATCTTAAAGAGGTCATGAAGTGCTTTTTATATTTCTTTTCTTTTCTTTTATTCCCTGAGGTTGACTTGATAATGTTATAAAAGTATTTTTGCACCAAACGGTCACAATTTAGTAATATATGATAATTTTCCACCCTTTTTTTGGCCCTCTGTCTGAAAAGCTCTGTTCTCCTTCTGTCACTAACTCGATTTTGTGTCGATGTAGTGGCACTAGGGGTTTCTCGAGCGCAACGAACACCTCTATTCTTTTGAGAAAAGGCCAATGGCAATTGACGAGTGGAATTTGCATGCCACTCCCCTGGACATACGGGTATAAAAGGAGAAGGAATGCCCACTCTCATTCAGATATTTTCTTGAGAGCTGAGCGGTTGTACTATCAGCAAGCTGAATACTACTGCTGTTCCATTCACAGCTTAAGAAGTGTATGCTGTTGGATATACAGAGCATTTCCAGCGGCTTTCTCTCCTTCTGCACAACGAGTGCAGATTTTGCCCCTGGGTGCTTTGACAGCGTTTGTGGATGGTTCATGTTCTCATTGCGAGAATATGACCATGTCAACGTTGGTGTCGTGGCTCGAGCCACTCTAGCCATCCCCCGCACTGCGCCTTCTATCCTGGCTGGCGCTGGAGGCGATTTGGGGAGTTCTATGGGTGCGGTTTCGCCGGGAAATTCCCCGCGGACCTCCCGTTCCCCAGCACGCTTGTTTGCTCCCGTCCAGATCCGAAATTAGACCAGCCGGCTCATGGCCAGTTTGACGTCTCTTTCGAGGTCTGCGAACAGGATGAGTCTTCGATTGCTGCATCGGAGAATGCACTGGCAATGTCGGACGCTGAGGACTCGACTGGGCTGCCACCTTCGAGTCTTCCCACCCAGTCTGAGGCTGACGTAGAGCTGACCGCCATGCTTGCCCAGGCTGCCGCAAGTATCTTGTCGGACTGGAACCCTCCACCATCCCCTGAGCGCTCATGGCTTGATGATATGTTCTTGGCTTCGGGGCGCCGCTCACGGCCATGTCCCCCCGGTTCCTTTCCTCCTGGAGGTGCACGAAGGCTGCAAAAACCCAGGCCCGAGCCCAGCTCTTGGTCTCAGTGTAGAACCCCCCGCAGGAAGCTGACGCCCCCCCGTCTCATGGGCCGGCACAAGGACCCAGAAGGCTACTAAGTGCCCCTGAGATGGACAACTCAGGGAGCGAGACATCCGCTATGGAGCTGGTATCCAGACCACTCCATCACCTGTTGGAGGGCCGTGAGGTTAATCTTTAGTATTTTACTTCTCTTTTTTGTTCCTGCACCCCAAACGGGCTTCGGTACCCAAATTGTCAAAAAGCAGTCCCCCCCGCCTTCACGCGCCCGGCTGGGCCATGCCTACGGCCTACCGGTTATGACGAGTCTCGAGGATGACCCGAGAGGTCCTCGCTAACCTGCCCTATGCCGGATACGTGGAGCAAGGGACGAAGCAACTCCCTGCCGTGAGACCCCACCTCCAGGTACGTCAGATGCAATCGTCCCTTTAGTGCCCCTCGCCTTCAGCTTGGACGCATGGCTAACGCTTTCCATCCTGTCGCGGTGGCTGACTAGGACCATCTGACTTGGCTACGCGATTCAGGTGATTCGCCAGGCGCAAGCCCTGGTTCAGTAGCGTCCGCTTCACTTCAGTGCAGGGCGAGAATGCCGCCACACAGCAGAGTGCTTGCACCTGCATCAGCAGTTCACGTAACACGGTTCAGCTGTTGTGGCATTTTTCTATAGGGACCCCTAGTGTCACTACATCGACACAACATTGAGTGCGTGACAGAAGGGGAACATCTTGGTTACTGTCGTAACCTCCGTTCCCTGATGGAAGGAACGAGATGCTGTGTCCCTCTTGCCACAACGCTGTACTAGCCGCTGAAATGGCCGGACCTTGTCCCAGCTCCTCAGCACAAAACCTGAATGAGAGTGGGCATTCCTTCTCCTTTTATACTCGTATGTCAGGGGGAGTGGTATGCAAATTCCTCTCGCCAATTCTCGTTGGCCTTTTGTCAAAAGAATAGAGGTGTTCGGGGCTCTCAAGAGCTACCCCTAGTGTCACTACATCGCCACAACATCTCGTTCCCTCCATCAGGGAACGGAGGTTATGACAGTAACCAAGAGGTTTTGGCATAAGCGCCTCCTTAAAACGTTCTGCCACCATTCTGATTAGCTAACATCATGCAGCCCCTCAAATTCAGAAAACTCAATCGGAAGAGAATTAATCTCGACATTATAAAACAAAATTGCAGGGTTTACACATAACACACATCCAACACGTTGCATCTGACTATATTAAACTGTTCATCTCAAACACATCTGTTGACTCTGCACCATCAAACAGACATGACATTTGAAATGTTCATGAACGAAAAGGTTTACTTATGCTTTTGAGATGTTTTTAACTGCCCCATTCTTCAATAAATGTTCCTTTGCAAAGCTTGAATCGTATTCTGACTGTTCACAAGCAATCCATGCTGACATGAGCAGAAAAAAACGAACGGACACATCATAGTCCAAAGAACGGTGAAATTACACACACACACACTGAAGGCACACATCGCCGGAAACACACTGAAATGGTCAAAGATGTCCATTAAAGACATCCATCTTCAAAGACATCTTATGTTTACATACATTAACAATTAATAGCACAGCTGAATGAAAGAGAACTGCTTCTGCCTTTCAGAGCGTTAACTTGACAACGCATCCTTTAACAGCAGCGATAAACATGGCAGTGGTCAAAGAGTCTGTGTAGTTCATTTTTATATACTCAAAATAAATCAAAATAGTCCAAATGAGTCCCCTTAGGTGTTATTTTAGGAATAGTTAGCCACACAAGGCCTGCTCTCTTGACTTGAAATGTACACCATTGGGAGGGAGACGTGGTGTCAGCCGATTTTGCCGGGCTTCAGCCCCGAATTATTTGAGTGTAGCCCCGAATGTATTTTGAAACGTTGACTGACAAATATGAAACCTGACAATAGCCTATGTAAACCACCGAAATCACAAGTTGCCTTATTTAATTGTGCTTTGGCTTTGCACATACAGCATACAGCCTGTAAATATAGCGTTAACTAACGTTACTTATTGGCGAGTTAACAGCAGTTAGCAAGAAAGACAGAAAAAATGAAGCAAATGAGGCTTTGGGGATTTTTCCGAAAGAAGTCAGAGGGTAAGAATTCAAATTTTTTTTGGTCCTTAAAGTCTGAGGATCATCATCTGGCTGGCTTTCACCCACAGCAGGCTAGTTATTACCATAGGCTACGTTAGCACTTGGACCAGCGTGCTTATGATTGCATTTGAAGATAAACAACGGATACACATTTCGAGATAAGTGTGCCCATTTCTAGAAAAGTGTAGGCTACATAACCTTGCTATTGTTCATGCTGTAGGAACACTAGTTTTATCCCACTGCACTGAATACTTTCCTTGTTTATCAGGTGTTGTTTTCTCTAAGGATAACCAATAAGCATTAACATAAAATGTATGAGTGACTTGATTTGTGATATTAGTTTGTAATAAATATACACTTTGATTTGATTAAATGGTTTTGTAGAGGGTAGGAAAGATGAGCTACAGACTGAGGAGCAGCAGCTGTAGCAATAGCAATTGGTAACAATTAATCAGTCACTTTACTTTAGAGAAAGTTAAAAGTGAAACATTGTTTATCCCAAAGATCCTAATGAAAGGATTTTGACAGATGAACATGGAGAATTATATACAGTTCGATGCCATGGTGTGTCAATGAACTTAGACTAAAGTCATTCATGTATTGCTTTAACTTAGGATCTCATACATCATTTTGACTATATACGTCAAAAAATATAAATTATTTATATTAAATATTTTTTGCCTCACTTTACTCACTATAATCTAACTCTTTTGTGATGACATTATGGTAATGTACATGAAAATTCAAGAATCATGATAGATCTGGCAATCCCACTGATCTGCTCTTCCCAATACATTTTCTTCAGTGCTATTGGTCTACAATTTTAAATATGTAGCACTTGATGAATTAGTTGTTTGAAGCTGATTTGCAATAAGTTATGTGCTGTATCTGTTCTTTTGCATCACAGATGATTCAGGGAGGAGAGAGGATGAGTTAGTCGAGGATAGTACTAGAGAGAGAGAAACAACAGCAAGTAATAATAGAGAAACAACAGCAAGTGATAAGAGAGTGAAATATAACAAGTAATGAGAAGGACACCAGATAGACAGCAAGAGGTGAATAGTGTACGTTGAATGTGTGTGTGTGTGTGTTGAGAGAGAGAGAGAGAGAGAGAGTGTGTGTGTATGTGTGTCTACATAATGTTAAACTAATGTTAACATTAAACACCTTTTGTCTCTCTGGTAGCTTTCTGGTGGAAGGAGAGAGAAAAAGACAGCAACACTTGATGAGAAGGGAGAACGACAGGAGCAGGTGAAAAGAGATTGACTGAACTCTCTAGGACAGTTGTTTTGTTGATGTAATATACCAATACACAACAGTTCATATTATGTTCTACTAAAGTCTCACACAATTAAGATTTTGACTGAAAGTAAAGTGTTACTGTAAAAAAAAACTCTTCGAGTGATGCCTGTGTTTGCATAAAATGGTCTGGGCTAAGCCCCGGATGTCCTTCAATGCTGGAAACATCTCTGGGAGGGGCCATGGGTGCGACGACGCATGTTGTGGGATGTGTAAATACAAATGAGCAATATTTCTTTGTACGAAAATAATGCTTAAGTAATAAAAGCAGAAATTCCTTGCTCACAAGATGTTAATGAATTTGCCAGTAGTCATAAACAAATAAAATTTGCTCACAAACCTAACTGAACCAACCTGGTTGACACAATCTTCCATTCGGGGAAGTGGAAAAGAATCAGGCTTAGTCACCCTGTTAACCTTTCGATAATCAGTACACAAAGATTTATTTACAAGCAAGCAGGGTGCGGCCCAGCTTATTCTGAATTTCAGCATCTAGTTGCTTGCATTTCTCTGGGGAAACACGATAGCAATGCTGGCGAATGGGCTCAGCATCCCCAACGTCAATATCGTGAGCCATCCAATGGGTACAAGAAGGTACGTCAGAAGATAATGTACTGAGATGACTAAGCAGACTCTTCAAATCCGCTCGATGGGATACATTTAAATGAACAAACACAACATCCAAATTCGTAAGTGATTTTTTATTTTTTAGTCGACCAAACAGCACAGCATCATCTGGAGGTGAAACTCCCTCATCCACATAACTACCTAAGGGAGTGGGTGACACAGTTTAAACTACCAGCATTGGTTTAGCATCAGAAGTTTACACATTCAGCAAACTAGAACAGTGAAATAGGGCTTTAACAAATTAACATGGCACAACTGAGTGGATTTTCTCTGATTTGGAGTAGCGATCAAATAGTTCATAGACCTTCTCAGCTACAGTGAAAGGGCCAGTGAACTGAGCTTGAAATGGAGAACCATCTATGGACAAAAGAGCCAAGACCTGATCACCAGGAGTAAACTGGCAATATTCAGCTTGATGATCAAAGAGAGACTCTGAGACAAAATAAAATTTTGTTTTACCATCTTACCTGCCTCATACAACCTATGCAAGTCATTCACATAATTAATGAAATTTATGGGGGTATGGTCTCTATCCAATTGTCTATCCAATCTGGTGAAAATGCTCCAAAGTACACTGGCTTTGAGCATGATAGGCACTTGCTTTATTGTGCTTAATGTGCAATTGCTGCAACACCTGAGAAAACAAGTGAAAAGTAAAATTAGAGCCTTGGCCACTCTGTAGAATGTTTGGAATGCCAAAGGCCGATATAAACTGGGTTAGAGCTTTCACCACAGATTTTTATGTAATGGTGCAGAAGGAATAAGCTGCAAGGTATTGTGTTGACGCACATATAACTTTAAGTAAGTAAAATTTGTATTAAGGTAGAGGACCCACACAACCAATGATCAGATGCTCAAATGGCTGACTAATAATAGGTAACAATGGAGCAGATTTCATTTTCTGGTTGGGCTTACCTGTTATTTGGCAAGTGTGACACGTTCTAATGTACGTAGCAATATCTTTTTTCAGTTTCTGACAAAAGAAATGGTGCAAAAGGCTGTCATAGGTTTTTCTTACACGCCAATGACCCGCAATGTCACCATGAGCAGTCTGCAAGACTAAAGGACCAAATTTAAGGGGAACTATCACCTGCATGATGGGGTCAAACAGTTCTGTGAGAGTAAAATCAGCTCGCTGTTCAGCTGTCATGTCAGGGGAGGACACAGAAAGAGACTCAGTTAGAGATAACTTTTGCTCCACACATCCTTCACTGTTGTCAGTCCTAGGTTCACAGGAAGAAGGTTGGTTAGCTAGGATTACTGCACGATCTGTTAATACTTCGGGAGACTCCTTTGCACTCTCATCGGAAGACTCCGGTGACAGTGGAATAGAAGAAACCACAAGAGGTGGAGGACCATCAAACCAAACCCTCCACCTGCCAAATTATTACCCAAGAATGAACAGAGCTGGAAGACACTGATGCAGTGAGAACATCAGGTTTAAAATGCACAAGAGTATTGAAGTCTTAACTTGTCTTAACCATGACAGTAGTCACAAATCAAATCAGACTTTTTTGGTGACACACGATCCATTCTAAAATCTGACTCTTTAGTTTTACTTATGATCTTATGAATTAAACCATACTCATCAGCAAGCACAAAAGTCGTGTTGACTTTCTGTTGATTTATATATGTAGCGATTTGGGCAGGGATGGAATTGAACTGCTCAAGCAGAGTTAGGTCACACAAATCTTCAAGTGTGTCTACATCAGACGCAGTACACTGATGGTTAAATAGGGTTGTAAGCTCACAGACAAACTCAACGTGAGTTTCATTCATTCCCTTAATCAGAGTCCTAAACTTAGCTCATAAGCTTTTAAAACAGACACTTTAACAGTAGCATAGTTTTTACTATCTGCCAATAATAACGCAGAGTAAACCTCTTGGGGTAGGCTACCCGGGACGGAGAGGTGCTGCTGTGAGTGGGGTGGACAATGGGGTGTCCGCCCCCCCCCCCCATACCTGGATCGGCTCCAACGCAAAAGCTTTTAGACGGATCGGGTATCGGCCTGTTGAGCCCGATCCAAATCCGATACTGTGTGTTAGTTATGTTCGTTACTGTCAAGCTAAAAAAATTACATAAAAGGGCAATTCTTAGACTATGGGCACTTTCATGTCCTTTGATCATATTTTATAAAAAACATTTAATTTTGAAAAATTCACACTTTCATAGTTAACTTTACAATGAAAGTACGTTAGGAACTTTTTACCGGTAGTCTACGATGATTTTTTCACCTTTTTAAACATCATTATAGATGCAAATATTGCTGTTTTGTGCTTGTCCCACACCCAGACTTCTGATCTTCAATAATGAAAAAGAAGTGTAAAAAAATTATTTATCTATTTTTTTAAAATATGACTGAATAAAGTATCAGTAAAATAATCAAAACATAATTGTGGTATTTAAGGTCAGACAACTATTAATGTGATTTTATATACAAAATGTAGTTGTCCCACAGTATTGCCGTCATTTCCACCACAACGCTGTAATGTCCCTTTAAAAAGTTTTTTTGAAAGATTGTTTGGGTAGTTTCTATGGAGATGAACAATGACATCACAGCACATGTCTGACATGGAGGAGATTTTGAATTTCTTCACCAACTTGAAGAAGAAAACTCAAGGTAAATATTGCTTGAAATGAAAATATTTTTATTGTATGTCATTTCCAAACATGGCGTAACATCAACTGAGTTTGTAAATAAATAGATTTTTTTAACATAAATAGATGTATTTTGCATGCATGCAATGCTAGCTATCAATTCATAGCTAATCTGTAATACTAGCTTGGATTTTTTTTACAAAATACTGCAGGATTGTCATTTCCACCACCGTCATTTCCAACACATTACCTTCTTGGGTGGAAATGACAAAGGTGAGGTGGAAATGACATTTATGCTTACAAGCTGCAATTCATAGATTGTGTGGCTACATATGTATATTTTATTTATTGAAATTTACAATGCTAATGTATTTATTCAAATATATATTTGTTGAAATGCCTTTTCATCTATTTTTAAGATGCCGTGGAAGTCAATTGCTGAAAGGTCTCAGTCCTATAGGGACAGACTAAAAGAGGACCCTGTCAAATATGAAGAGAGACAGGGAGAGATACATGAGGAAAAAAGAAAGAGGGGTTGTAAAGCCAATTGCAGATTTGTCAAAGCGAGAACAACGCAAAAGAAGGAGACAATGGAGAACAAATCAAAGGAATTATCGGGAGAAGATGAACAAAGCTCATAAGGTACAGGCCTACCTTTCTACCACTACACCACCAAACTCTCCAGATTTTGTGCAGCCAGAACATGATGTTGATCCACCTGCCACACCACCTTCACCCCAACGTTTAAGTCAGAAACAAAGGGGAAGGAAAAAGGTTCTAAGAAACCGTTCAAAAGTTTATGCAGCATTGTATAAAAGCAATGCTAAGCTTGGGAAGGCTCTGCAGAAGGTCGAGAGGTACCGCAAACGGTATGACCGATTAATGAAGAAAGTGAAGCAGGCTGACTCCCCAAATGCCAAGTCAAAAAGCAGATGACAACACCACCACACACTCTAAGAAGAACTTTGGTTTTCCATAATGCTCTTCTTGCTGAGCTGAGAGACAGATATGAAAACCAATTTTGGACTTGCATGAGGGTTTTATCAGTCAGTGGTGTGCAGTGGTGTATGATGGAGATGTGTACCCAGGTATTATTCAGGATGTTGAGTTATACAGTGGTGCTCAAGTGAAAACAATGACCGGTATTGGGATCAATCGCTTTTATTGGCCACTGAGAGATGATGTCATCTGGTACCAACCCATGGATATAATAGGCCTCATCCCTGAGGCCGTACCAGTGACAAAACGGCACAAGGAGATTAAGACGGAAGTTTGGAAAGAAATCTGCAAGATTTGGCCTTGAATCACATTGCCACTCTCTCTCTCCTCTCTCTCTCTCTCTCTCTCTCTCTCTCTCACACACACACACACTCACTCCCTCTCTCATAAACTGTCTCTCTCTCACACACACACACTCACTCCCTCTCTCATAAACTGTCTCTCTCTCACACACACACACACACTCAACCTCACTTTCATGCACATTATCTCTCACACACATATCGTCTGGTCACCATAATTGCCCTCTGGACAAACCTCCATGCTTACCTCTCTCTCTCTCTCTTTCTCTCTCTCTCTCTCTCTATCTCTCATGCACACACAGCCCTTGTGATCAAGATGCTTTACAGTTCATGTTATGGTATAGTTTAAGGTGTCTTTTAAATGTTCTCTTCAGAACAGTGTTCATCTAAGAGACTGATTAGAATTTTACAATACCAAACTCACTCACACACAGTGTGTGCATGCTCAAGATGCTTTATAGTTCATGTTACAATGCATTGGCATGACTAAAGTTTATTTATTTTTTTTTAAGAATTCCAAAATTCAAAACTGTTCATCTAACCAATTAGAATGTTACAATGTTACAATTTTACAATCACAAGTTATGTGTACCTTACATTTTTCATGTGACTATTTGTGGTTAAAGTTGTTTACAGTAAGACTGTAAATGTTCATCTGGTTATGGAACCAAACAGACTAATGAGACTAAAGATTTGTTGGAATTGTCTGCTTCAGAAGGTTTCAAATAAATGTCTTTCTGTTTTTCTACATGGACGTCCATTCATTGTCATTTCCACACCACCCAGTCATTTCCACCACCTTGTATGTTTTTTGAAAATATTTACAAAACTCTAATCACTCATTAAAAACTTCTGCATAGTTTATGGGCTAATGGTCCACTTAATGTAATAACACAAGTAGTTATTTTTCTGAAATGTATCTAACCAATCCAATATTATATTTCAGGTTGTGGTGGATGTAAGCTTTGTGTTTGGGCCTCATGACAATTAATTTACTTAATCCACAAATCTATGGTAATTGCAATATAGGTATAAACTGGTAAAACTATGTGTGAAAGTGGTCTTACACTGTTAAGAAATTATGTATATCATAATATTTGTAAATAATAATCAAATATTTACATGTGATGGAAATGACATTTGTTCAGTGCGGATCGGAAAACATGTCAAAAAACACCAATTTGTCTTATAATGCAAGTGTGTTCTCTTATGGATCATTAAACTAGACTAGTCATATTTAACTGTTAGATTGTGAAAATTTTGATTTGAACACTTTTTTTCCCCCTCAAGTTCACAAGGCTAAAAGTGCCTGTAGTAGAAGAACCACCCAAAACAACCATGAAAACACCATTAAAGCAGTTAATATGACTCTGATTTTATTCAAAGCCACTTGAAGACGTGTGATAGCTCCATGAATCACAAAAGTCTGTGTTAATAAGTAAATATATAGTATGCACAGCACCAGTGCATTAGTGAATTGTGTTGCTCTATTGACACAAACTCATGCACAAACTGGTGATTCACTCAAGGCTATTTTTAGCCTTCAAAGCGGTGCTTAATATTTGAGCGCTATTCAAGAACAGACTCTCAGATGTATAGCCGTGGCCAAAAGTATTGACAATGACATAAATTTTGTGTTTTGCAAAGTTTTCTGCTTCAGTTGTTGTGGTGTTGATTCACGTTGTTTCTCGATTATTGTGCAGAGTGATCAGATGCATTTTAAATAATTGCAAAAAGCTTTATTGGCCAAAAAAATTCACTTTATCACAAAAAACAAAATGTAACTGTTATTTGGCCCTGGCACAAAATTACCAGCTAACATAATTTCACTAATCATATCAGCAGCAACTGGGAAAGTGTGAATGAGTACTAGTCAGGTGAAATCACTCTGACTGGATTATAAGAGCAGACTTATTGCTATAAAAGGAGGGAAGAAGTGCTTCCAATTATTGTGTTCTTTTTCACAATGGTTACCTCTAAAGAAAGATGTGCAACCATCATTGCTTTGCCTCAAAATGGCCTCACATTGCTCCATTTACCGGATCATCAAGAACTTTAAGGAGAGAGGTTCAACTGCAGTGAAGGCTTCAAGATGTCCCAGAGTGTCCAGCAAGTGCCAGGACTGTCTCCTCCTGAGGAGTCGGCTACAGAATTGTGACACCACCAGTGCAGAGCTTGCTCAATATTGGCCAATGGCCTGGTGTCAAGAAGGGCAGCAAAGAAGTCACTTCTCTCCAAGAAAAACATAGAGGACAGACTGAAATTCTGCAGGAAGTACAAGGATTGGACAGCAGAAGACTGGTGCAAAGTTATTTTCTCTGATGAAGCCCCCTTCCGTCTGTTTGGGACATCTGGAAAATCGATAGTCCAGAGAAGAAAAGGTGAACGCTACCATGAGTCCTGTATCGTGCCAACAGTGAAGCATCCTGAGACCATCCATGTGTGGGGTTGCTTTTCATCCAAGGGAGTGGGCTCTCTCACAATTCTGCCCAAAAACACTGCCATGAATAAAGAATGGTATCAAAACCTCCTGCAAGAGCAACTTCTCCCAACGATCCAGGAGCAATTTGGTGATGATCCCTGCATTTTCCAGCATGATAGAGCACCATGTCACAAGGCAAGAGTGATAATGAAGTGGCTTGGAGATCATTACATTGAAATGTTGTATTTCTTTAGATATATTGAATGGTTTTGCCAATAAAAGCCTTTAAAACTTTCGAAATGCTTTTCATTGTTTTTCCAGTATACCATAGAAACATGTGAAAAAATAATCTACAAATACTGAAGCAGCAAACTTTGCAAAACACAAAATTTATGTCACTGCCAATACTTCTGGCCATGGCTGTAGATGCTCAATAGTTTGGTTCACTTATAATATGCATTTAGAACAGCATCGGAGGAGCATTTTACCAGAATTTGAATAAGGAGCGAATTAAACTACTGTGAACTTGCCTACAAACAGACACTCTTACAGGAATTCCTGGAGAGTTCAGAATGTCAAAATAAAAGTGTGAGGGTTTAAAATGTGCATGATTTAAATATATTACTGTTATATTTAAAATTAAAATTAAAAGTCAAAAATAATAATTTCAATAACAATTTATTATTATTGTCATCATTAGTATTTGTTTACAATTTATAACAATATTTGAGTGGAATTGGTTCTAAAAAACAACTGTGAATGAAAAGTGAGCTGATATCTTACAACTAAATTTAACAAAAAATAAATCTGAATCCTTTAAATTTCATTAAGTGCACATCAGTGCTGTGATGGTTTAACATATACACAGGGGCGGGGCCAGAAGGGTGGCAACCTAAAAATGAGCTTTGCTACCCCAACTCAGACCTGAGTCCTGGAGACAGTGTGCAATGGCTTAGCGCGACTGTGTGACGCATGGTCCATAACAACGTTCCCCAAACCAGAAATTATTGGATGCCACCCCTTACTCGACACTTGCCACCCCTTTGCCACCCCAGACAAAAAATCCTGGATATGCCCCTGCGTGTATCATACAATCTTATAAATAAACAAATGCCACATTGAATAAAAATAAAATGGTATTTAGTGAGAGTTGTACTGTAACTGCAAACACAAAAGCCTTACATTTGCATGTGTAGTTTTTTTGCACAATTTTTCTTATAGTAAATCACCAGCAAAACGCCCACATGCAATTTCATGGATTGCACATGCAAATTAGCACATGTTATTTGAGATCTTAGTAAATAGGAGCCCATAGAGTGCAGCGGTTTTTAATAATTGGTCTTTAGTACACAGATCAAGCGTTGTTTCCAATGGAGAATGTATAAACTCTTTAGATAAATTTGCCATGCTACACATGATCGTAAGGACCAAAACAGAGGGATTTAGATAGGAGTGGGGACTAAATCAATCTAAACACAAGACACTAACTACCTCAACCTTGGTTTTCATGCAATTACTTGTGGTGGGTATTTATGTACTAATTCCCACTGGCACAACAAAAGCAACCAGCAAGCTGGCGACCCTACTGTGCCATGGACGTGCTCCCGAGACAATGGGAGCATGTGGCTTGTTGAGTGCATTACGCTACGCAGAGACATGTGGAGGCTTCACGCTATTCTCCACGGCATCCACGCACAACTCACCACACGTCCCACTGAGAGTGAACCACATTATAGCGACCACGAGGAGGTTACCCCCATTTGACTCTACCTCCCCTGCAACTGGGCCAAACCTGGCTGGAGTCAGTCAGTCACTCACCGACTCCAGTGGTGGTAGTCAGCATCTTTGCTCGCTGAGCTACCCAGGCCCCATGTTATTTAACTCATAATTTTAACATTTACTCTCTCCGTCGAGAGCCATGCAAAGCATGCTGGGAAATAGAAATCCCCTGCCCAGTTTCAGTTCAATTTAATTTCCTGTAAATTTAAAGAGAAAGATTCATTAAACTCAAAACAATAAAACAATTCAGATTACTTCAAAGATGTTGTGATCTCAAAAGAAAGAGAAAGTTCTAGATACTCATAAAGGTTCATTTATTTATACTAATTTGTATGATTTTATTTTTCTCTACTCAAAACAATTAATTATTTTGAGCATTAGGGTTTACAGTGTGCAGTTATACCAATAATATAACATTTAAACATTGTGCATCCATAGGCATTTCAAATGAATGAGGGAAAAGTTTTCCATCGCAGATTTCAGAAAAGTCCCAAATAGATCCCCAAGACACAAGCACATGAACACACGTCTATAATTCTCATTTCTCTCTGTCAAACAACAATAATTGTCCATGTGCATCAGAGTGCAGCAGGCAGCCCGCAAACCAGTACAGTAATGCCACTCAACAATACACATGAGTCATGCACACTGCAAATACAGGATTGCTTCTGCATAGTCTGTACTTGTCATGCGCATTTCATATGTAACACTGTGGCATCGACTTCAAAGTCCAATTGCTAACCTAACATGAAGGTCTAACAAAGCACTTACACATTTTGGTGTCACATCCAAGCACTGCAGTGTAATACACACACCCCATGTAAGACCCGCAAAAAAGTGAATGCTAGCAAAAGCATAGACCTGGCCATATGCAGAAACATAAATAACTGCTTCCTGAATGAAAACTTCATATCTTGAGTCTCAATATTATGTTTTTTTATTTTTTCATTTCTAATGCATTTTTATATCTTTCAACCATTGAAAAGCCCACTCATCTGCTATTGCAATAAAGTGTTTAGCTTTATTACATTTCTGCAGTATCATTTAGGCTGTGGGGCTGTTAGGGCCAAAAAGTCTTCTAAAGTGTCCCAAAAGACTTGTATGATGAACCATTCTGCTGTTGTTCCATAGAATATTTCTTTATTGACAATTGTATATTATGAAAAGCACCTCAGAATACTTTCAGCTAAGCCTTGTGCAAAGCAATGCATTATTTAACAGTAAAACAGAACAAATACAATTCTATACAGTACAATCTAATCTTTTCAAAAACATCTTTTGAATGGTCAGGGATTGGTTAAAGCCACATGCGACTTTTGACTACAAATTAAATATGCTTTTTGGAATATTTGAATGCACATTTTCAAAAATGTTATAATTTCCTTTGCTGATGTTTTCCATGAACATGCATAAATAGTGCCAAATGAGCAAATGTGTATGTTACATTGGAAAGACTATCTGTTTTTTTGCAGTGGAATTACAAATTCTAATTTTTGCTTAAATTAGCTAATTGCACCTTTGAAAAAGTTTGGTAAGTGATAGTAATAAGTCATGATAGAAACATTCATAATATTATATTCTATTAAATTCAGTTTTTACAATAATCATAGAATTAGTTGAATGTAATAACAAATGGCAAGTAATAATGTACAGTATATGGTACTTTTAATGATATATTTTAAGTAATTTAGGTGCCAATAAATACACAAAGTCAGGATTGTTCAAGATCTGTTGGACATTGAAGATTAGATTAGTTGAGTCTGATGACATACATCACAGAGAGCATAATGTCCTATCGTGGGATGAGACATTGTTTGTCCTGGCATTGTGACAGAAGTGATTTATCCTCCACAAAAGAGCAAACTCTGACATGTTGTTTAGCTTTGAGCCAAATCTATACTATGTAATTTCTCCTTTGCACTTACACTAATAAACCAATTTGGTAGTTAAATGGTTCAAACCTGCTGTAAGTGTCTCCTGGGGCAATTTGCAAATCCTGAAAAAGCTTGTTTTGTCCCTTTCAAGTTGCCTTTTATTACCCGGTAAAACAGATGTTTCACACATTTTAGTCCACAAATTTCTGAAGGCAGGATGGCAAGGGTTTTTGATGTGCTTATCAAGGTCGACAAACCTTTTAAGGATTTCAGATATACTGTACTTACATATGCATTCATTGCTTTGTATTTCATTTTGGTTTGCAAGAACCTTATTACATAATGCTTGTCAGATTTTTTACACTATTTCATCGCTATATTTGCACTGCAGCACAAGTATAAAGCTATACATTTTAAGCCATTTAGCACCAAAATGAAAAGGAATCTGTTTGATGAACATTACTATGCACAGTCTTGAGCCCTCATGGGCTTCATTGATTGCACTTACTGGTGGTCATCATAGTAGACAGCTGATTATTGTTGATCAGAGCTGCCCTTCTGGCAGAGTGGGGCGGCTGCACTTGTCGCCTTCCTGCTGGTCTGTTTGCGCTTTCCCGTCAGTAGTGTGTAAAAGAACGGATTCACACATGAGTTTCCATAAGTTAATCCTGTGAGGATACGATTGATGGTCACCTGCGTGCCCACTGGCACCACACGCAGCACTTCCGGACGGTAAAGTGGCAGAAGCTGCCAGATCCAAAATGGGAGGAAACAAGCCCAGAATGTTAGCACAATGCCTAGGATGAGGAGCAGGACTTTGGGGCGAGGTGCACGGGGCGGGTAGGCATTGCCCCCTCCTGCCCAGGCTGGCTGCGTCTGAGATACCCAGTAGAGCCTTCCCAAGGCTGCATACAAAGCTCCAATGGCCAGCCCTGGGCCCAGAATACTGGTGCAGAAGAGAACACTGAGGTAGGTTTTCGAACTCTGCTCATCCCAAGCTGGCACGCACAACTTGCCTTCATGGTTCTCTCCATCTTCAAGGTGCAGAGTGATCATCATGGGCAAAGTGAGGGCCACGGCAAAGCCCCAGGCCAAAGCTATTCTCAGCAGTCCAGACGAAGGTGATGAGGAGGCTGCCAGTGGGTCAGCCACAGCTCGATAACGGTCCAGACTCATAGCAGTGAGGGTGAAGATGCATGCGTGCATGGTGAGCAAATCCAGACTGAGTAGGAGCCGGCAGCCTAGTTCACCAAAGGCCCAGTCAGACGCTAAGCTGTCATACACAATGAACGGGACAGTGGAGAGGTACACCAGGTCTGCCAAAGCCAGACTCAGAACCTGCAGGTGAAGGGAGGAAGAGGAAGAGGAAGAGGTAGGAGAAGAGGAGGGAGAGGAGGAGCCAAAGCAGGAGGGGCTGTAACAACAGGCAGGAGCTGTATGCCGCCTTCTTGATGTCCTGCGGTGAATGAGAAGCCCTAGAGTGTACAGGTTTCCCAAAATGCCCAGCAGAGAAAGGAGTGATAGGAAAAGGCAGAAGAGAGCAGTGGAAGCTACACTTGGGGATGGGGAGAGAGAGGGAGAGGAAGAGGGAAGGGAGAGATTAGGGAGAATGGGAAAAGTATAGGAAGGAGAAGGGGAGGAGGAAAGGGAAGTTGAGCCAGAGATGTCCATTTGTCCTGGACAGCGAGAGTCAAGATGAGTAAACTTCCGTTGAGAGAAGGAAGCTGATGGGCGGTAGTAGCTTCAGAGCGATTTAGGGTAACTAGAGTGTGCCCAGGTTATCAGGGGATCCAAATTAGAAAGCTTTCAGTGCACTGCTTCAATTGTGAGGTAAAAGAGGGAAAAGAAACACAAGGAAGTAAATGGAAATGGTTGATTTATAAACAATGTCTCCAAAAGTTACTTGGAGATAAAGTAACTGCATGTTTTGACATTTATTGAGGTTTGGTCCGACTTATCTATTATTTTTCTATTATTATTATTATTATTATTATTATTTGTATTATTATCTCAGTGGCACGAGTTATGTCTCATAATCTCAACTGGATAAGCATAATCTCAAAATGATTTAACCTGAGTGAAAATGTTCCTCAAATGTAAGATAGTAGCCGACTCTGTAAGGCTAGAAAGGCATCGAGTTGTCAAAGTACTTCTCCTAATACAATAAAATAACGTATTCCTTCATTTCGGCGCTCTATTATTAAATTATGCAAAAAAAATTATTTATTTCCAAAAATGATTTCTGTTACACATCCAACTTTCACAACTGTCCATTACCGCCATAGCTGTTACCACCACTGATCTATATATATAATATTATAGCCTATATATATATATATATATATATATATATAGATAGATATATATAGATCAGTGGTTAGCACGCGCAGCGCAACGTACGGCACTTAGCAGTGGTCAAAAACGGTTTTTGGATTATAAACTCAGAGGTGGATTCGGACATAATTAAATTAACACACGAAAGTGGTGTTTGTCAGAAAACTGTCCTGGAATTTTCTCACGGGAGGTGGGAGAAAAACACAGATATTTCGGATTCGGATGGCAATAAATCACTGACTATCCCCTGTAAATGCTGGAATTAGGCTACCTCACGTCTCCATCATGTAAAATAATTGCCGTCCGAATAGGGATTAAGATGATGTTTCTTTTGTTTTTTTTTTGTAAATATCTGCCATTTAATTCGTCACTGGGTAAAATGATAGGGTACAACGGGGGTAAAGGCACACCTTAAAGAAAATGTGGTTTTTGTTTTGGTCACAAAGTGTATCAAGATTAAAAAAAATTATATGTTTATTTTATTGAATATTGATGGAACAAAATAATTTTTGTGAAAATAAATAACAACGGAAGGTTGTTGTGATTAAAATTATTTTAAAAAAAATCGTGTAAATATATATATATATATATATATGTATATATATATATATATATATATATATATATATATATATTTGTCAATACAGAGACAATACAAAAATAAATGTGATCATTTCGGGGATTCTCATTAGCTACATTAATTTACAACATTTTAAAAAATGATTAAATAATAAATAAATGTATTTAAAGAACTCAAAATCAAACTTTAGATATTGCACGCAATGATCGTATCAGGAATATTTTGCAGTTTATAGTGACAAACAGGTGTTTAGGAAGGTACTGGGGTCGTTTTTGTTGCTGTTTAGTGGGAGAAAAATAAAATCAAAAGGGCCTTTGACCCCGGGGGGGTCTTTAGCCTCATTGTATGCTTCCCTATTTTAAATCGCTAAAATGTACAATAAGCAATAATTAGCAGGCTAATATCTCGAGCTAAAGCCTTTAATTGTCATCAAACTGACACAATTAAATGCCGCTCAACAATCCCGGGCCGATTTCTCTTCCCTGCCCACCCCGATCAAAGGCCTGCCAGAAGGCATGCGCACACATTTGTGAAATAATTTAGGTGGCACATGGTGACCTCCCTGACAGGGACAGGTTACGAGCTACTGCTGAAGAGGAGCGTTGGCAAAGGCAGTAGCAACCCCGCCGCGTCCAGTCTTTTAACCAGGGTGCTTTAAATAACACATTTTTTTAATTGACAGCCAATGTACTGCAGTTTTTCATCATTTGGTTGAGTTAATGTATTTGTTAATTATGTAAACATAGGCCGTTATTTTTAACTGAATTATTTTAAACAATTGATACGTAATAAGCATAGATAGCCTACCCCCAGTAAAGAAAAAAAAAATAAATAAAAATAACACAATATGCTACAAGAATGTAGAACATGGGATATATTAAATTAGACTAGCCTGGTTTAATTTGCTGATCTTTCATATAAGAGCTCGCTGCTTATTGCTCCATGTAAAAACAAAGACACGTTAATCGACAGGACCGCTGGATTTGTGAGATGTAGCCTGTAAAGACTATAAAATGTCTCAGAATAAAAGACAGATTAATGTTTAAATACAACGGATAAACATTAAAACAGCGATGTCTGTCATCTATTCATTTTTCCCCCGTTTAGTTTGAGCATCCGACGAGCAAACTTTGTTGGATAATTAATGGCTATACAGAAGATTGAATGACATTTGTATAAACTGAAAATTGTCTTACCGGTAACACCGTATATGCAAGGATGACATTTTGGATATTTGCCCATATTCGCACTTAAAAACGTAAAAAATGACGAAAATCCGACAATGAAAATCTCCAAATTAAATAGTGTCTTTCAATGTGATAAATCAGGACGTTCAGTGCTGTGTTGAAATGATTTCAGTGTTCCACATATGACAGACTTAAAGAAACTTCAGATTGGTGTAGAATATCTCTCAGCCAGTCCACTCCTCTCACTCATATAGCAAATAAAGGGAGGGGATGAGGAGAGGTTGTGCTAAAATTAGAAAGAGGGATAATAAAGACCCCTCTTCATTGGTATGGGACTGACTGTAATTAGATGTTTAGTCTCTAACATAGAGACTGATATTCTTTGTGGTGTTCATGCTGTTATCATTAACCTCTCTACTGTGTTTTGATCCTTTTGGCCCATTTATAATAACCATTTTTCTGAGCACAAAGTCAGTGCCTTGAGGCAATACAAGTGCAAAAAACAGTACAGTTTGTATACCATATAAGCACTTGTAAATGTCAGAGAACAATATTTATGTCCATCATCCGTTGAAGTTATTTGGATTTGGGACCATGCAAGGAATATATCAGTGTGTATTTATAATAGAGATTTGTAAGAATTAACAAGACAAACTTGAAAAGGCACATAAAAGGATTTCAGATATAAAGGACAAATGAATACATGTTATTAAAACCATTATTTGAGACTGGATTGAATCATGCATGAAACATTTAGGATGAAATTATGATACACACCATGATCCAAACCACAGGCAGTGAAAACCATTTAATCACATGAAAAATGGTATTACTCCATAACGACCACATACACATAGCCATTAATGGAGAGAAAACTTTTCAGTGGAGAAAGACATTTTCACATACTTAGTCATGCAAAAGTTAAAATGATGCTTGGTGTAGATATTTTACACGCTAATCTGATCAGAATGAAGTATGCTCTCCCTTAAATCCACACGAACAGATACTTAAGCTTGTGTTAAACCAAGAAGGAAAGAAAAGTAAGACATACAGTTTTGATTTTGGTGACCGGCTTTCTATGTTCTGATATTGTTTTGGTGTAAACCACAACAATATCAGAAAAATAAATAAAATAAAAATAAAAAATTCAAATTTATCTTCAACCTAAACATTTTCAGTTCTGTCTTTTCAGTAATTTTCAAAGTGGTCCTGACCTTGAAGAGTTCTAGTGGTTGGAAGATCTTTGAAACACAAGAGTGTGTCAGCAGACTCATGTCTGCTAAAATCAGATGACTAATCATACAAAGAGAGAGAGAGAGAGAGAGAGAGAGAGAGAGAGAGAGAGAGAGTAATAAATTAAGAGAAAGAGACAGACAGAGAGCAAAAGAAGTTAGTAATAATAATAATTTTGTCCCCTCATGAGCCACTGACACCAAAATCAGTTTTGCACCACCTGCCAACACACACATCTACACAAGACACACTAAGGCCAACACACACATGTCTGCACATCTAACATGCTCCAGCCAACAAACACACACCTCTGATACACTGCAACTTAACACCAAAACTGAACACCCGATATCATCAACACTCAAACTCATTTAATCAGTGGAGTAAGGAGAGTATGTGTGAAAGTGACCACAGAAAACCATACAGCATCC
Organism: Xyrauchen texanus; assembly: GCF_025860055.1. Taxonomy (NCBI): domain Eukaryota; kingdom Metazoa; phylum Chordata; class Actinopteri; order Cypriniformes; family Catostomidae; genus Xyrauchen; species Xyrauchen texanus. The sequence continues at coordinate 30,170,216 of NC_068290.1, forward strand.
AGTGTCTGGGTCATCAGAGCAGTCTATTGAGTTTGCTTATTGAATTAGTTGCCAGGTTATACTGTTTTTTATTACACTTCTTACATGGAGCTTAAAAAGTGTCAAATCACACCTAACAGAGAGGTTCAATCCAAAACGGATATTTTGACATTATTGGTAAGATCATTCAAAAAGGCAATGAGTAATTTTAATAATAATATACTGTGTTGTCAAGTTGTATGAATTATGTGCGACCACATTCCCATCAGTCAGTGCTCTTTTAAAGCACTGAAAATATGGTATGGTGTTACCCTTAAAGGTCAAACAATAAACATTAAAACACTAGTAACATTCATTTTACTGAACTACAACTTCCAGAATTAAAAGAATAGCTCACCCAAAAATGTAAATTATGCCATTATTTACTCACGTCGTTCCAAACATGTATGCAGTTATTTCTTCCTTGGAACACAAAAGAAGATGCTCATCTTTACCATACCAAGACAGTTTATATAGTGACCACATCTGTCAAGCTCCAAAAAAGGCAAAAAAGACCATAAAAGCATATTCCAAGTGTTCTTTTCTGAAGACATTTGATATTTTTTTGATACAAACAGACAAAAATGTTAACTTTTATTCACTGATAATCTGGGTTCAGATTTAAAAAAATGTGTGGTGCAATTGCCAGCAACTGCATTGGTTCCGAACATGGTGCACCAGCAACATGATCACAGGGGAAATCAACACTTTCATGTACCCTAAATATCGACCCAATTCTGCCATCCCTCATCAGACATTTTTAATCGATTCAGAAGTGATTAACTTTCCCTCTAGTAATGATAGTGTGTCCTCCACACCAGCAACCTCCAAGACACAGGTTCTGGACCCATTGGAACACACAAGCACACAGGTTTTGAACAAAACAAGAGTGAGTAAATAACAATATACTTTTTTGTTTTGGGTAAGCTATTCTTTTACCATTTTATTTCATGATCATTGTGTCTGTAAAGGCATTAGACATGTAATCTTTTCTCGAGCCACGGCTGTTTGTCTAAGATGTGTTATAACTCTTGTGTGAAGTCTGCAGAGTTTAGAGAGGTGATCTGGGCTTAGCATGTCCCAGGCATGTGCTGTATATTTGAGAACACAAGATGGACAGAGACAGGCACCAGGGCCAAGACAAGAAGAAGGGCAACATACCTCTCTCTGCGGGGTGTGTGGAATTTCAACAAATACCTGGCACAGGCCTGCCAAAATAGGCAAAGGAGAGAGAGAGAGCAAGAAAGAAAGAAAGAAAGAAAAGAAAGAAAGAGATTAATAGATGGAGAGACAGGCGAGACAGACAAGAGAGAGAGAGAGAGAGAGAGAGAGAGAGAGAGAGAGAGAGAGAGAGAGAGAGAGAAAATGTGTCTGATGTCTTAAGGGACGCAGAGTGACTGACAAATATATAATGCAACAAAAATACCTTAAAGCAATGTTCTGGATTACAAATACAAATTAAGCTCAATCCACAGTATTTGTAGCATAATGTTGATTAACACATTCATTTCCACTCATCCAAAAATGCTGGTTACAGTAAGTCACGGAGGTGAAAGGTGCCAGTCCATAAAAATTTAAATGCACGCTGTTTTAATAGTATAGATGTAAACGTTATACATTTTAACATGATTTCAGTGTGATAAAATTGCTTACTATCAGTATCTGCGTAAAGTTATATCCAATATTACAACTTCGTTGCCATGACGACAGAATGCCAGTAAACCTTGAAATTGATTTGATCACATAATAAAATAGAACAGAGATTTTATGATTTTATGTATAATGCTTAGGTCTATACTTTACAGCTATATTTAGAAAGAATGTGAATTTTAATGTTTATGGACTGGCCCTATTCACTTCCATTGAAAGTGAAAATGTATAATTTACATTTGATGATTCTCTGTTAAAAAAAGCATACACAGTGTTGTGGTTTGGATGCTGGTCTCCAGCATGCATTGCTGATGTGTTGGTGTCCCCACCAGGCTTCTTAATTAGCATAACCAGCAAGCCTCCCATGATCAAGACGCTTCATAAGAAAGATCTTGCTTGTTGAGCATTTTTTTTGCCTGTGAACAACATGGCCATACTGATCAACCATCTAGACCAGCACCAATCCAGTTTGGACCAGCATGGAAATTTGTGGTTTTATATTTCCATGTAAACATTTCCCCTTTCAACCACTCATAAATAATTTCTGGAAGAATCATCTTGACCTCTCGCCATGACTACTACTCACTGAGAATGAAGCCTCTATGATGATTAACACATCTGATTTCATGGTGTGGCGTGGTCTTAAGCCTAAAACCTAAGCTTAAGGTCTTTCCCAGGGTGTCTCCCTTCACATCAAAGGGGTCATAATTGCCAGACACATTAACCCAGCCCCACAGAGACCCCCGGCTCAGCCTGTGTGTGTTTCAGCACTGTGACACTACGAAGGGGTTTCAAACAAAAACAATCTGATTATGGTACCATGACATAAATAATCACAGACCCTTTAAATGGCTTTAAACCGCCCTTGTGCCTTGCTTACATTATGTTAATTAATTCTACAAAGTGTTCGTTTGGCCACTGACAGATTGCACTCTTGTTTGACTACTCCTTACAACAGATTTAATTAAATGGGTGGATGTTTTTGTGTGTAACAAATGGTTTGTTTTCCAGTAGACTGATTAGTAGAGTTCAAGATGAAATATTGATCTTCAGTCTCTGGTACGGATGTTTATATTCACGTCACTTTCAGTAGTCCTTTGTAATAAAGACAGAGGCTGACATTCCTCCAACACACAGTCTCATTAGGTTTATTAGAAGACTTGCCCGTAAATTGCAGTAGATGCATTGAAAATCTTTCAACTTTTTTGCTGTTCCCTACACTCCAACACATTTGTGTCCACATACATACTCTAAACAAGCAAACTCTGCAGATATCTTGCTATCTTCTTTTTTGCTTTCTTTTTATCAATACATTTTCTGGTCTTTCACACAGGAAATTTGTCTACTGAAGAATGACCTTTACACATCACACCATGTCAAGTTCACAATGCAATAAGCCAACATTCTTTTTTCAAACCAGCATTACAGAAAGTAATGCCTTAAATGTGGAAAGCAAAAAAACACTAAAAGATGTTTAGGTAGTGGAGGCATAAAAACCTTAGGAGGAATCATACTCATATACATACATAGCTTGGGCAACCCATCCTCCTCTAATAAGGAGTACATTACTATAAATGTACATATGGCATAAACTGTATAATTGCATAAAATGTATAATACTTGTCATGTGTTCATTGAACACATGACTAAATTATTCAACTTGTAAGTAAAACAATTTTTAAATGGTTAGGATAATATTACCTCTCCTAAGCACATTCATTGACTACAACATCTTAAATAATACAGATATGCAAAAAACTAATTTTAATGTGCAGAAATTGGTAGAAGTTTAAAGGTAATTGTAGGCTAGTATTTGACTGTAATCTATCTCTATTTTGGCCCTAAATTGTATATTTTTGGACGTGCCTTCCAGTGCAAAAACACTAAAAAGATAAATGCAAACTCTTTGTAAATCTGATCCAGAGATTTATGGACCTGGCAACCCAAGGTACAGTGAGTGGATCAGACTCCAGTGAAGAATGGCATTTGTTCAGAACCTTTTCTCCAGGACCACACTGAACACGTGGGCTGAAAGGTAGCACAGGATTAAGCCTGCATTCATGAAAGTATATAATCTCAGTGTCCATTAATATTACCAACCATGCTTTCCAAGAATATATATGATTAAATATTATACATATGTTAACCCTTTAAAGTAGGATGGAAAAAAAAAATTATATTCATATATTTTGGAGTGGTGGTTGTGTAGTGGTCTAAAAGCACATAACTGGTAACTCCATCTTCCTAAAGCATCTCCAAGGTCGCTGGTTTGATCCCCACAGCCACCACCATTGTGTCCTTGAGCAAGGCATTTAACTCCAGGTTGCTCCCGGGGGGATTGTCCCTGTAATAAGGGCTCTGTAAGTTGCTTTGGATAAAAGCGTCTTCCAAATGCATAAATGTAAATGTACATTTTAACAACTGAAAATAGATATAATTGAATAGTGTTCTGTTTTGACAATTTATTTATTATCACACTGCAACCCCAATGGTCGATCCAAATCTATGCCCTTGGGTGACTGTTAAATATGGCCACCAGGAGATGGTGCCAATTACATGACACAGACTCAATGATGACTCAAATGGCACAGAATAAAAATCATTCTGTGAAATCTCATTACTAAAATCATGTCTGCATGCTATGCATTCCTTTAGTCATTGTTGTGTTTGCATGTGTATTTAGTTTTTATGTACAATTATTATCTTTGTTTGGAGAGGCTTTTGGACACGAGGAGATGTTTTTGGACACTAAACTTTTTAATTGCAATTAGTTACAGTTGAGATGATTAGGAACAAAACAAAAGCATTTTTTGAAGCCAGCATATTTACACACAGAGATATGAAGTCAAATCAGAAAAACTTTTTGGCTCAAGTTTATTGCGATTTTTCAGCAGCTTCTTAGACTGAAAGTCTCAGAATTTATCATAATCTATATCACAGATTTTTTTTCAAAGTTTTCTTTACAATGATACACTTGACCCTCATTGGTTTTTTTTTATTTATTTATTTTTTTGTATAATTATTAGCCTTTTAAAGAGCCTATTTTATGCTAATTTACACGTTCATAATTTTCTTTTTTCGGTTTCATGCTTTAATGTTCAAAAACCCCATTATTTTTCTCATACTGTACATTTATCTTCCCCACTCTTCATCCACTGTCTCAAACACTCTGATTTACCTCTCCCCTTTCCGAAAAGCCCCGTCTGCTCTGATTGGTCAGTTTTCCTAGTCTGTCGTGATTGATCAACCATGTTGAGTGTGTGTGGGAAATGCATCTCCCCTTACCATAACTGAGCCTGTGTCTCATTTGGAAGGCTGTGTCCTCTGGAGGTCGCAATTGTCTGCTGCATTGTCTCGTTTCAGAAAAGAGAGTAGGACACTCCAAATGCAGCCTTCGAATGCGACCTTCTTTCATGGGAATTCGGAGGATGCAGGAGGTGTATCCTTCTTGCGCACTCACAACCCACAATTCTTTGCTTCAAAAGAAATGTCTAAACACAAATATGCCAATTTTCCCATAAATATGATGTTCAAATGCAAGTAATGTTAATTTCCAAGTTGAAGTACCTCAGTAGATGGGTGCAGAGTATATAATATGTATAATTATAGTAATATATCATTAAAATAAAATATTAGACTAAAAGTACACCTGTAAAATCTATTTTCTTTTCTCTTTACATCATTATAAAGGGACTTTGTTCCCTTCTCACTCAAAGCGCTCCTGCTTGCTGAAGAGTAGTGTGCTGTCATAGCCACCATGTATGGGCTGAAATATGTGCCACCAGAAACTGAATTTGAACCATTTATATTTGAATTTGAATGGCTAAACTTGAATAATTGCATTGAACAACTGAATTTGAATCACATAATTTGAAATTGTATTGTTTAATTAAAATTGAATTTATTCAAAAACTGAATCTGAATTGTATCATTTGAAATTGAATTTATTCGCTTGGAACTGAAGTCTAATAAAATTTGATCCTCACTGAAAATTAAACTCTCTATATATCTTCACATTCACTTCTCACAATTCAGATTCAGTTCTCAAATTCAATTTCAAGTTACTGAGACAGACATCCGGGTAGTTGGAGGATGAAGGAAGAGCAATCGAGCGCAGATCGATAGATAGCGCTCATTGGCGCACAGGACTCCTCTTGGGCCAATCAGCACCAATGTTTTGGAGCACAGTACGCTACCCGCCATGAAACTATGGAATTACGATTGTGTCAATAATAATGAATGTAACTTTATAAAACTGAACGTAACTTTATAAAACTGAACGTAACTTTTACAGAAACTATCAAAAATATTCCATTACAAAAGAAGAAAAACACAATTAAAATGAAAAAAAATGAACTCAGTCGCATCGAATTTAACAGGCTCTTCAAATATGCTTCATTTTTTGTTAATGTTTTTCAAAGATTCGCTTTCGCAAATCGTGGATTCTGAATACATTGCCACAGATTTCGCTTACGCTTCACAGTTTTTCGCTTGCTGTTTTGAGACAAACCTCTCGTGGGGGTGGGCTTAACAGTGATCTACTCTGATTGGATAGTGAGCTTTTGATGGACAGGTGCTCTCTGACCCGGATGTACAGACGCCACTCAGTGGCGCGCATATTGGAAAGCTCTCGCGGTGATTTGTAGTTATGCAATACGTCGTGCTTTGTTGTATTACTTACTAACAATATTTAAATAATATTTGACCTATAATTATATAATTTAATATTATAATCGTCTTCGATCAGTCTGTAAAGATGAGCTCTCAGGAGAGACACGGAGCGGCATCATCTTCCTCCTCTTGTACTTCAAGGCAGCTTGAAGTAAGTTCGTGTTACTGAAGTAACCAATAACATCGATAAAAGTTTTATTCATGTAACGTTACAGTGTGCAACAGTTCTGGCTTTATTTTGCAAATTTATTGTTGTATTGTAAATGCATGCTAAATAAAATGTTGCTGTTTTGTCATTGTCATGACTGCAAAACTGAAACCTGGCCATATCTTGGTCCACTGTTTGACTCTGCCCCGACTGCTGATTGGACTGCTGCTGACCCTGCCTTGTGCTGGTATTCCCGAACGACTGGTTAAGAATTTCAAGGTTGTTATGTACAGCTGCAGATGCAGCATCTGCACCAAGATTTCTGCCTTGCTGTAGAATAAAGACCAGTTTGATATCTGCACTGTCTACATTGACACGTCCTTGAATATAATAACTGTGCAAAAGAGCAAACAATCAAACTACATAACATCATGACATGGCATCAGTGCATTTCAAACTTGTGAATGACAATAAAAAATTATTAAAAAATATATAAAAATATGATATTTTATATGTGTTTATCAAAACATTGTGAATAAATATAATAAAATATATGCAATATTCCACCACTGTGTTGAAATTTAGAGTGTTTTCTGTAAAATTAGACAACTTCTATCCATTTACTCCAATGTATTTGGGCAGGACGCTCTTTTAAATTCAGATATGCCTAATTCTCTAAAAAATTCAAAATATCCTGCAGAGCTGAAGTGGTTAAACAATAAATTTGCAAAATAAAGCCAGAACTGTTGCACACTGTAACGTTACATGAATAAAACTTTTATCGATGTTATTGGTTACTTCAGTAACACGAACTTACTTCAAGCTGCCTTGAAGGACAAGAGGAGGAGGAGTGGAGCATTTGTTTAATAAGCAAGGTCTTTTATTCAGATATTCAGAATTTCTTTCTGAATACCAAATACCAGTAACCCCAAAAGAATTTGCTACAGTAATGGGTGCTATTCCCTCTGGTTTATGTATGCATTTTAAAAACCGTAATTACTTCACCCCAGTATCTACTGCATCCTTTCCTAAACCTTGTGATACTTCTGTTGGTCAAATCTGTTTTTCAGAGTCGAAAGCTAAAAACTATAAGATCTTTATTTCTTAAGGATTTGATTTCTGTTCCACCTGTTATTTCCTTTTGGAATAATTTGTTTGGTAACCTTAATTGGGAAAAAATCTGGTCTTTACAGCAGAAATTCATTCTCACAAATAAAGTGAAAGAAATTTCCTTTAAGTTGATACACAGGTTCTATCCTGTTAAGAAATTTATACAAAGATTTAAATCTGACATTGAGCTAACATGCTCTTTTTGTGTGAATTCTGATGAAACAGTGGTTCATTTATTTTGGTCGTGTCATTACACTCAGAAGCTTTGGAATGATATTGATGTTTTTATCAAGTGTAAGATTTTGCCAGGCTTCTCAATACATATGAGAAACATTATATTTGGGTATTTTGATTCAGATCCCACAAACGAAAATGTCTGTTTTGTTATTAATTTAATTATTTTCCTAAGCAAATTCTATATTCACAAATGCAAATTTTTAAACTGTAAACCTATCTTCTCTGTCTTCTTAAAAGAAATAGAAAATTATCTAAATTTGATTTCAGTATCTACTAATAAGAAAGCCATAAGGACTGTTAGAATCTGCACTGCATTTGATCTCTTCATGTGAACATTTTTGTGTGATGTAATGGCCCTACCTCTTCTTTTATTGTTATATACATTATTATTATTATCTTTTTTTTATTATTATTATTATTTTTTCTATTTATTTTTGTCTTTATTGTTTTGGTTGATATTATGTGATGTACGTATGCTTTCTCTTTGTATGTTCCTGTTCTTTGCATTAAAAAAAATTAATAAAAATAAATAAATAAAAAACAAGAGGAGGAGGAAGATGATGCCGCTCCGTGTCTCTCCTGAGAGCTCATCTTACAGACTGATCGAAGACGATTATTAGATCGATCGAAGGTCTCATATAATATTAAATTATATAATTATAGGTCAAATATTATTTACATATTGTTAGTAAGTAATACAACAAAGCACCGACGTATTGCATAACTACAAATCACCGCAGAGCTTTCCAATATGCGCGCCACTGAGTGACGCCTGTACATCCGGGTCAGAGAGCACCTGTCCATCAAAAGCTCACTATCCAATCAGAGTAGATCACTGTTAAGCCCACCCCCACGAGAGGTTTGTCTCAAAACAGCAAACTAAAAACTGCGAGCATAGCTTAAATCTATGGCAATGTATTCAGAATCCACGATTTGCGTAAAACGAATCTTTGAAAAACATTAACAAAAAATGAAGCATATTTGAAGAGCCTGTTAAATTCGTGCGACTGAGTTCATTTTTTTTCATTTTAATTGTGTTTTTCTTCTTTTGTAATGGAATATTTTTGATAGTTTCTGAAAAAAGTTACGCTCAGTTTTATAAAGTTACATTCATTATTATTGACACAATCGTAATTCCATAGTTTCATGGCGGTAACGTACTGTGCTCCAAAACATTGGTGCTGATTGGCCCAAGAGGAGTCCTGTGCGCCAATGAACGCTATCTATCGATCTATGCCGATTGCTCTTCCTTCATCCTCCAACTACCCGGATGTCTGTCTCAGTAACTTGAAATTGAATTTGAGAACTGAATCTGAATTGTGAGAAGTGAATGTGAAGATATATAGAGAGTTTAATTTTCAGTGAGGATCAAATTTTATTGGACTTCAGTTCAAAACGAATAAATTCAATTTCAAATGATACAATTCAGATTCAGTTTTTGAATAAATTCAATTTTAATTAAACAATACAATTTCAAATTATGTGATTCAAATTCAGTTTTTCAATGCAATTATTCAAGTTTAGCCATTCAAATTCAAATATAAATGGTTCAAATTCAGTTTCTGGTGGCACATATTTCAGCCCATAACCATGTTACTGAGATTTGCTACACAGTTTTAGGTAAAAGTGGCCTACAGCTGAATAGTAAACCCTTACCAAAACAATAACATTACATAGCAAGTTAGCCGAGCACTACTGTGGATTTCAGATGTAAAAGTACCGTCTGTAAAAATAAATCTATCTCCACACTTGATCACTATTCATGATAGTAAGTGTCACGATTCCCTTGTTGTCTGCCCCGTGTTTTCTGTTTCACTCGTCACTGATCACATGCCATGTCACGTTTTCCTTGTTGTCTGCCCCGTGTTTTACTTGTCTGTCAAAAAACTACACTTCCCACAATTCCCTGATCTCATCACTGCCATCATTGCATCATTGTTCTCACCTGTGTCTCGTTTTGTCATCATCATGTCTCCTGTGTATTTAAACCCTGCTGTTTCTTCATTCCCCTGTCGATTGTTGATGTTTGTGGACGCTTGTTTTCCGTGCTCGTTGTATGTTTATCCTGCTTGTTATACCTTTTGAATGATTTGTCATCTAACCCGGTGTGGATCGCCACGCCGGAAAAGAAGTAGGAGTACTCGTGGATCGATAGATCCGCCTGGGTCAGTTCCGCGAAGAATGCTGCTAGATCCATTACGGTTGATTGTTCTATTATGAATGTAGCTGAAGGCAGACGTGGAGTGAGGATCTATTTGCAGGTTTATTGAACAAACGTGAAAACAGACACAACAGGAACAAAGGAAATACCCGCGATGGGGAAAATAAAACGAAAACACGGAAAAACATTTAAAGGTATAACAAGCAGGATAAACATACAACGAGCACGGAAAACAGGCGTCCACAAACATCAACAATCGACATAACTACATTTGTTTGAGGGCGTGCTAAAATAAAAAAAAAAACATTCATATTTACTGTATGATTGAATAAGATAAGCCTATATTTAAAGTGTGAACAGCTAGTTATTTTACATATCAGCTTGCTATGTCATTATATTTTTTATTTTTTTTATTTAACCTTTATTTAATCAGGAAAAGTCCCATTGAGTTACAGTAACTCTTCTCCCAGGGAGTCCTGGCCAAGATAGGTGGCCAAAAAAAGTTGCAAAGAAAAAAAAAAAAAAACATTTTACAATTACATACAAAATTACATACTACACAACAAATCTCTATACATAGACTATACATATACAAACAAGACATTTTGTTTAACTTAAGTAAATACAAACATATAATTTAAAGGGTACCTAGTTAAAAACAATTACACCGTTCAGTCAAAGTTGACTTTAAAAGGTTTTTAAAAATATTAATAGATGGAAGTGATTCTAAATTTAAGGTGTTTTGGAGTTCATTCCAGACATTTGGTGCATATGATGAAAAAGCTTTTTTACCAAATTCTGTTTTTGTTGATGGAATAATTAATAATATTTTTTTTGACGACCTTGTTCTGTAAACACTGTTTTGGTAAATAAGTATATTTGAAATGTAAATGGGTAATTTACCCATTAGTGCTTTGCCAATAAAAATCAATAGATGAAATTTTCTTCTGAGAGAGAGGGAGGACCATTTTACAGTTTCATACAGAGTGCAGTGGTGAGTCCTAGCTTTTGCATCTGTAATGAAACGTAAGGCAGAGTAATATAATAGATCTAGTTTTGTTTTATAAAAATGAGGTAGAGTGCATATAAATTAAATCACCGTAATCCAATACTGTTAAGAATGAACTCTGCACCATCCTTTTCCTTGCTGAATAAGGAAAGCACCTCTTTAATCTAAAATAAAAACCTAACTTAGGTCTGAGTTTTTTTTAAAAGGCTCTCAATATGGACCCCGAAAGACAATTTATCATAAATCCAAATACCTAGGTATTTGTAAGAAGTCACTCTCTCTATTGGAGTACCACTTTGTGTTAAAATAGTGTAATCCATAGAAGAATGTGAACGTGTAACGACCATTAATTTAGTTTTTTTAGCATTTAATACCAACTTTAATCCTACCAAAGATTTTTGTACCTGACTAAAGGCAGACTGTAAATGATAAAATGCTTCCTTCAATGATGTAGCAGAGGTGTACAAAATAGTGTCATCTGCGTAAAAATGAGCCTTTGTTTGATTCAGACCTAAACCTAAATTATTTATATAAATAGAAAATAAAATAGGACCCAAAACTGATCCTTGGGGGACACCCATTCTTACTTCTAGCAATGATGAGGTACAGTTATCTAGTGTCACACACTGTGTTCTACCACTCAGGTAATCAGAAAACCAGTTTAGCACAGTGATACTAAAACCTATGTTTTGCAATCTTTGCAGAAGGAGATTATGGTCAACGGTATAAAAAGCAGCACAAGACTTTTTGCCATCTAAAGCATTAACAATATCATTTGTAACAGAGGTTACAGTAATTGTACTGTGTCCTTTCCGGAAACCAGACTGAGTGGAACTTAAAATACATTTATCAGCTAAAAAATGTTTTAGTTGCTCATTTATAAAAGACTCAAATATTTTAGACAATACAGATAATCTGGAAATTGGCCGATAATTATCTAAGGCCAATGGGTCTCCACTTTTTAATAGTGGGAGGACAAATGCAGATTTCCATGATTTGGGGATAGAGCCACTACATAAACTAAGATTAAAAATGGAAGAGATGGGTTTAGCAATCAAATTTGCAGCAGCTTTGAAAAAAAATGGCTCAGTCTGGTCTGGCCCAGCAGACTTTTTACAGTCCAGGCCTAACAGAGCCTTTTGCACTTCAGAAACAGATATTGAAGTAAAGTTAAAATAGTTCAAATTTACATTAGACAAGTTTGTGGTAGAAGTTACACTATCGGTGGGGTTGGTTGGGAGTGTTGACTGAGTATATATTCCTGCATTAATAAAATGCTTGTTGAATGCATCTACTATATTTTGTTTACCCCTAACTTCACCCTGACTTGCTATCATAACTTCTGGAATAGTTGGAGGGGGTACATCTCCCGAAGATGATTTTACTACTTTCCAAAAATGTTTGGGGTCATTAAGGTTTTTATTTAATAAATTCAGATAATATTCACTTTTTTGTATTTTTTATTAATCTTGTGCATTTGTTTCTTAATACCCTATAATTTACCCAGCATTTATCATTATTATTTACTTTTGCTTTAATCCATGCTTTGTTCCGTTCTCTAATAGCTGTTGCAATAGAGTCATTAAACCAAGGATTGTCTCTACCCCTCACTCTGATAAAGAGAGATAAAGATCTCATGGTTTTATATTGCAAGCTATTATGAAGCCATTTTACTATAACCTCCTGAGACAGCAAAGGTACAGCATTATAGTGTTTGATGTATAAAAAACATGATAATATTTGATTTTATTAACAAAACATTATATTGTATTTGATGTGCTGAATTGTAATGTCATACATTTCTGTAGACCGAATTTCATGGCCAAACTCACTAATATTTGGTATCACTGAAAATCCCAGGGTGCTCTCTAAACATGCTATATCTGCATGTTTGCCCTAAATTATAAACAAATAACTTGCCTTAAGTGGTTGGGGAAAATAACATATTGATATTTTAAACTAGATACGTAAAGTTTGTCCAGACAAACTATAATCTTGGTTTAACAAAATCTTGTCTGAAATGCTTGACATTAGACATTTGTACAGGTCTTACAGTCAGAAAAAAGCATGAGCATTCCAAAACAAACTCAGCTCATTTGAACATTCTGTCAATGTAATGTAGCTAGTATTTGTGGCCACTTTTTGTTTGGTTGGGAGTAATAATAATGGTAGCCAAGCTGTAGGGTCGTTCCAAACAGAATTTCCAATAAAAACAAAATTATCACTATTTATGAGCCCCATACCTTTCAGCCCTCCAAACTCTGACAGTGGAGAGTGAAGTCTTTGAAGGGAATAGGGTATATGGATGATCACTTCTGAATATAACGCACCCCATAATTCAGATGCCTAAGAACAAATATAGCAGCACGAGCTAGAACTGCCTGAACTCTTTGCAAAGTTTGTTGGATGCAGCTTTAAAAAGGTAAAGTTAGTAATATACAGCTCCATCAAATAGCCTTTAAATAGCCTTCAAATCGACTTGTTTCTTACATAAACCAATCGATTCGCTTCAGAAGACATTCATTGATCGACTGGATTCACATGGATTACTTTTATGCTGCCTAAATATGACTTTTGGACCAACAAAGTTGACAGAGCTAAAAATCTTAATTTGTGCTCTGCTGAAGAGAGACACATCTGGATTGGCATCAGCGTAAGTGAATAATGAGAGAAATTACATTTTTGGATGAACTGTTCATTTATATTGTGCATCCTCGTTTACTGTTCTTGCTTTTTTTCTTGTTTCCTAGCTCCATCCTCTAAGGAGATAAAGAAAGATACTGGTGTGACACTCTTATCCTATCCGCTCCGTACGAGACTAGAACCGTCGTCTCCGTCAGGGGAAGCGGGTGCTCTATCAAGGAGACTAAAGGTTGTCATTCGTACACTCCTTGAAATCAGGAGAGTGAGGTTTATACACATTGAACAGCTATCTATCAGTTGGCACCCTTTACACAAGAAAAGAAAACAAGTATGGGGAGGAATCGAAGCAAGACTTATTTGTTAAATGAAAAATGTCCTGCTCACGCATCACTTCAGTGCGCCGTCTCTGCGCAGCTGCAGTAGGCTACCACGGAGCGATTGCTGTTATGTTGTTGAAACTTCATTCATTGATATTTATCATCATCATAATTAAAGATGCATTGTTGGAGTATGTGACAATTATTGTTTATTTAACACCGCAGAGGTGAAACATGAATTAAAACTATTGTGTCAGATGTGAAGGGGGAGGAGAATTTATGCCTGCGTCAGGTGCTTCGGCTAAAAAGTCTTCCGTTTAGGATACTCCTGCGCTGTTCTCGTTTGGACTATTGGTTAGTTTCTGATCACTTGAATATTGCTAATATTTCTGTTAATATTATCACAACCCCATTAACAGATCATAATGCAGTCTCCATTTTTATCCCCTTGCACTCTGCCCCCTCCACAAGATGTAGGAACGCTTACTGGAAACTAAACAGCTCGCTTCCTCAAAGCGATGAGGTAAAATCAGACATTAAAAATATTATATTAAACATTTGGAATAAAGCGAAGTCCGAGGATGATTTTGGTAGCAATTGGGAACTTATGAAATTTAAAACTGGCCAATATTTGAGGAATTATGGTAGTATCTTATCCAAAAATTGTAAATTGGAAGAAGAAAGAGTGGTCTCTAAAATAATTTCCTTATATCAGAAGGACCCTGCAGAAATATCAGAAGAGGAACGTCTATCTTTAATTTCGGAACAAATTAAATTAAATGACCGTTACTCCAACAAAGCAAAAGGTGCCTTTATAAGATCAAGAAAAAGATGGATTGAAGAAGGGGAGCAGAACTCTGCCTATTTTTTCGCATTAGAAAAATATCATGGGAAATTTAATTTAATCCAGCAATTTAATATTAATGATACTGTTACTGATAATCCGAGGAGTATAGCGGTTTTCTGTGCGGACTTTTTTAGAAATTTATACAAATCCAAATTTTGCCATCAGTCTTCCACTACATTCTTGAATTCTCTTAGCGTCACTCCAATCTCTCAAGATGATAGGAAACTATGCGATGACCTTATAACATTGCAGGAAATTACTTTCGCGATTGAACATTGTAAAACTAACAAATCTCCTGGAGTGGATGGCCTCTCTGCAGAGTTTTATCAGGCTTTTACACAAGATCTGGCTCCCTTTCTGCTTGAAGTAATATTAGAAAGTGTTGATAAAGGTTCTCTACCCCCTTCGCTGACCCAAGGCTTAATTACGCTAATCCCCAAACCTAAAAAGGATCCACTGTTTATAGATAATTGGCGACCTATTTCATTACTTAACACTGATTACAAAATCTTTGCCTCATTAATTGCAAAACGCTTAAAAAAGGTTTTAGACCCTATCATTGATGAAGTCCAATCAGGATTCATGAGAAAAAGGCACATATCAAACAATATTAGACTTGTCTTAGATATAATTGATTATTCTTTTTTATGTCCTGATGATAGTTTTATCTTTTTTTTTTTGGACTTCTTTAAACCCTTTGACACAGTAGAACATAATTTTATATTTCAAACTATTGAGAAATTTGGGTTTGGTGATTTTTTTTGTAAAGCTGTCAGAACAATGTACTGTAAAGGCAATAGCTCCATCAGATTAAAAAATGGTACCTCGCCAAGATTTGAGCTGCAAAGAGGCATCCGACAAGGCTGCCCTGCCTCCCCTTACCTATTCATTTTATGTACTCATCTTCTTTCTACCCATATTAAAAATAGTGCTTTAAAAGGAATTTCCATTGCAGACAGAGAAATTATCCTCACCCAACTAGCAGATGATACTACTTTATTTTTAAAAAATGCCAGTCAAGTGCCAATTGCTATCAAAACAATTGAATTATTTTCCGCAGCTTCTGGACTATGCTTAAATCTGAATAAGTGTGAACTTTTTTCCATAAAAGAAAGCGATACCTCCCAGGTCTGTAACATACCTACCAAAGATAAGGTCACTTATCTTGGGATTATTATTATGAAAAATGAGGAGGAAAGATGTTCTGAAAATTTTAATTTAATTAGTGATAAGACAAAGAAGAAGCTAAATCAATGGCTGCAGAGGGATTTATCTTTGAAAGGACGAGTGCTGTTGACAAAGGCAGAAGGTTTATCCCGTCTTATGCAGCTATCCCTTTGTTTGTCAACAAAAAGCTGTGTAAATCTATTGATAACTTGCTATTCAATTTTATTTGGAAAAACAAGACGCATTATGTGAAAAAATCTGTTATTATGAACATATTTGAACGTGGTGGTCTAAACTTTCTGGATTTTACAACCCTCAATAATACTTTTAAGATAAACTGGATAAACATTTTCTAAAAAAACCCTCATCTACTTGGAATTTTATACCCAAGTATATTTTCTCTAAGGTTGGTGTTCTAGAATTTTTACTTTTATGTGATTATAAAATAGAAAAGATTCCATAAATTTTATCTGAATTCCATAAACAAATGCTCTTAGCATGGTCTTTAATCTACAAACATAATTTCTCCCCACATAGGTGCTACATCTGGAATAATTGGCTTATTAAATTAAAAAATAAATCATTATTTTATAACAATTGGTTTAATAATAACATACTCCTTGTATCTCATCTGTTGAACGATAACGGTTCATTATTTAATTATTCTGAATTCCTTCACACTTTTGGCATTCCAATCACCCCAAGAGAATTTGCAATTGTCATGGATGCCATCCCATCTGGTATTTTAACTCTCTTAAAAGGGACTGGAAAACGACTCGGTTACTAACGTAACCTCGGTTCCCTGAGAGGAGGGAACGAGTATTACAGCTTACTATTAGTATTAGTAGCTTACACTATGGGAAACTCCGTTTCTCGAGAAATATTGAAGTCTTTATGTAAAACGCATTGCAGCTGCACAGCAGACAGCAATGAGCGAGGCAGCTCGGTCATTGGCTGTGCTGCGGCAACTTGCTCGAACCAATGGCGGGGCGACTCTGAACGCGCGACCAAAGGGCGCGCTACAGCGCCAGCGTTCAGAGCCCGCCAAGATGGGCGTGGCTAGGGCTATATATTAGGCGCCCCGTCATGAGAGTTCTTTAGTTTAATCGACTGAAGCCGAACTGACCAAGCACAAGCACGGCAGCTTACGCAATACTCGTTCCCTCCTCTCAGGGAACCGAGGTTACGTTAGTAACCGAGTCGTTCCATCTCGAGAGGTCTCTCCTATTGCGTAAGTAGCTTACACTATGGGAACACCATGCACAAACGCCGTGCGTGCTGACGTCGCTCTATAAAGCCAGAGGCAGATGCCTGAGCCTTAAAGCAAAGTGATTATTCAACGAGCCGGCCAACGGCGAGCTATATAATGGGATAATACAGAGCGCCTTTGCCCCAAGGTGGCCCATGGTGGGGCGCTCATTGTAAAAACATAAGCACATATCTTATGTACTGATTTTTTACTTACTGATATGCATAAAAAACCCTCTAAGTCAGTCAGAGACGGATCTTATAAGGGAGGAGATAATGCTCAGCAAATACATACTCCAGTTCATACTACAGTCAGGCTGATAGAATGTTGGAATGCCATGAGGGGACCTGTAGGTTATAAAACCTGATAAATGTCGAAGGCGAGGCCCAGCCTGCCGCCGCACAAATATCTTCAATGGGTATCCCACTCGACCACGCCCACGAGGAGGCCATGCTCCTCGTAGAGTGAGCTCTGACGCCTAAGGGGCATTGAAGGCCCTTGGTTTCATAAGCCAGCGCTATAGCATCCACTATCCAGCGCGATATTCTTTGCTTTGAAACTGCGAGACCTTTAGTGCGGCTGCCAAAGCATACGAATAATTGTTCCGTCTGTCTGAACGGGGTAGAACGTTCCAAATATACTCTGAGCGCCCTGACCGGGCAGAGTAAATTAGCGTCGCTTTCGTCTGCTGGAGACGATAGCGCTGCCAGAGATATAACCTGTACTCTGAAGGGTGTGGAGAGCACTTTAGGAATATACCCGTGCTTTGGCCAAAGGACAACTCTGCAGTCGTTAGGTCCAAATTCCAGGCAAGCAGCGCTTGATGACAGCGCGTGCAGGTCGCCCACTCTCTTGACTGAGGCGAGTGCCAGCAAGAGCACAGTTTTGAGCGAGAGCTGTTTAAGGTGCACGGTTCGGAGAGGTTCGAACGGGGCACTCTTGAGTGCGTCCAGGACCGTGGCCAGGTCCCAGATCAGCACCGAGGGGGGGCAAGGAGGGTTCATCCACCTAGCACCTCTTAGGAAACGAATGATTAGGTCGTTTTTCCCTAATGAGCGTCCCTTGTCAGGATTGTGCGACGCTGCTATGGCAGCCACATAGACTTTGAGCGTGGAGGGTGTGCGGCCCCCTCCAGCAGCTCTTGCAAGAAGGCGAGTACACTTGGTATCTCGCACGATTTGGGGTTCAAGCTCTTGGTATCACACCAGTCACTGAACACTTTCCACTTTTGGGCATATAAGCACCTCGTAGAGGGCGCTCGCGCCTCAGTGATGGTTCTCAACACTCCACTGGGGAGGTTCTCGGGAACCCGTTGAGGGGCCATGCATGAAGGGCCCACAGATCGGGGCCGGGATGAAGAATCATCCCGTTGGCCTGCCTGAGGAGGTCCAGCCTCAACGGAATCGGCCATGGGGCAGATTGCATCATCTGCATCAGTTCTGGAAACCACATCTGGTTCTTCCAGAGCGGGGCTACCATTGAGCACTGCACATTTCACTTCCCTGATCCGACTGATGACCTGAGGTAGCATCGTGATCGGGGGAAAAGCATACAAGGGGCGGTTCGGCCAGACTTGGGCGAGCGCGTCCGTGCTTTTTGAGAAGAAAAGAGGGCAGTGCGCATTTTCCCTGGAGGCGAAGAGGTCGACCTCTGCCTCGCCAAAGGTTTGCCATAACCACTGAGCCGTCAGGGGGTGGAGAGACCATTCCCCTGGGAGAACTTTGTCTCTGGACAGCATGTCCGCTCCCTGGTTCAGGACGCCTGGCACATGCGCTGCTCTCAGCGAGCGCAGGTTGTGCTGTGACCATAAGATGAGCTCCCTGGCCATAGAGTGCAGGGAGCTCGACCTGCGTCCACCCTGGCGATTTATATACGATACTACCGTCATGTTGTCCGTTCGGACCAGGACGTGTTCGTTTTTCAGGTACGGAAGCAGGGCTCTGAGAGCCAAGGCGACCGCTTTCATTTCCAGACAGTTTATATGTAGGCACTTTTCCGGGTTTGACCAAAAGCCGGAGACAGGCCTGCCCTCGTAAAGTGCCCCCCATCCTATTTTGGAGGCATCTGTCATGATCATTTTTCTCTGTGTGTTCACGCCCAGACTCACACCGGTTTGATACCAGTCGACGGCTTTCCAGGGCGTCAGGGCTTTTATACAGCCATGATTCGCTCTGATTAAAAAGTGGCCCGAGCGCCACGCGTGAGTGGGGACACGGCTCTTGAGCCAGCGTTGGAGAGGACGCATGTGCAACAATCCTAGCTGGAGTACAGCTGATGCCGTGGCCATGAGACCGAGCATCCTTTGAAATCGTTTGACGGGGGCGTGCGCGCCCGCTCTGAATGATGTTGCAAGGCGCCGAATAGCGAGTGCACGCTCTGATGAGAGGCGCGCCGTCATCTGCACTGAGTCTAGCACTATTCCCAGAAAGGAGATATTTTGGCTGGGGGATAGCACGCTCTTTGCAAAATTGATTCTCAGACCCAGGCATTCTAGATGGCTGATAATCCAAGATCTGTGCGTTGTTAACTGACTCTCTGATTGTGCTATGATTAGCCAATCATCGAGGTAATTCAGTATTCGCACTCCCCGCTGTCTCAGGGGGGAAAGTGCTGCGTCCATACATTTCGTGAATGTACGGGGGGCCAATGATAGGCCGAATGGTAGTACTGTGTACTGGTATGACTGTCCCTCGAAAGCGAATCTCAGTGCGTAGAACATGCGAAACATCTTTCCTCACTTTCGTCTCAACCACCGCTGAAAAGCGGGGTGGTCTGCGAGCGAATTGAAGCGAGTAACCGTGTTTTATTATGTTCAAAACCCATTTCGGTATGTCGGGGATTTTTTCCCAGACTTTTGCTCGCACAGACATGGGCTGAATGCTGGCTGGGGGCGTGTCGCAGTGACGTATGGGCCCCACCGGCGAATCGCCTTGTGCTAACACTGAGCTTACAGCTCTCAGAAGCGCGGGCGTGCGCTGAGCAGCTTTGTTGAGTGCCGAGTGCAGGGGTGCGTGTGAGATTACAGGCACGCGTGCTATCTCCGTAATGCTCGCAGCATGAGCTGGAGAAATGTTTGAAACTGTATCGACAGTGTTTACGGGTGGGGGTGCATACATTCTAATAGGCACGCGCGCCACTTTCATAGAGCCTCCCGCTCGCGGCGGGGGGTTTCTGGCCATGCATACGCGGCACGCGCGCTACCTTTATAGTATTTCCCGCTTTTACTGGGGAAGTGTTTATAACTGTGGGAACAGTGCTTGTGTGTAGTGGTGCATACATGACAATAGGCACACGATCTACATTTATGGGGCGTCCAGCTGAAGCTGGGGAAGTATTCGGCACTGTTTGGACTGTATTGATATGTGGGAATGCGCACTTTAGTGTGGACACGTGACCCCTTAGTGACACAAGCAGAAAATGACTCTTTTTCTGATTTTTGTGTGTCGCCGTTAAAACGGCGTTTGATTACAGGTGAGCGAGTTCTGTGACTGGCCCACTGACTGCTGTACAGACATTTCCAGCCGCCTGTAAGGGGACTGGGTAATGTTTTACACGTTTTGGAGAGAGTGGTCCGGCTTTTGCGAGACACGCACTCTCTCTTTTCCTTCCTATGGCTAGGAAGACTTACGAGGCTCCGGGTTCAGCACGATCTTGGGCCGAGGTCCCCATCGCTCAGGCGGCTGCTTTCGGTTAGCGGAACGTGAGCGGCGTCGAGCGTCTGTTTCAGGTCTGTTTTTCGGCTGGGAGACGGGAGGTGCCGCTCTGGCTCGCTGCTGCTTCTGAGGCGGTTTCTGGCGGCTCTGTGATGTGCTGGAGCGCTTGGGCAGGAAGTGACGCATAGCCTGCGAATCCTTGCGAGCTTCAGTGAAGCGTTCCGCGAACTCTCTTACCGCCGGTCCGAACAGGCCGCTTGGAGTGATAGGCGCGCCGAGGAATGGCGCCTTATCCGCGTCCTTCATCTCCGTTAGCGTCAGCCACAGATGGCGCTCAAGGACAGTCAGGTTAGCCATGGCCCGGCCGATGGATTGGGCGGTGGCCTTTGTGGCTCGCAGGGCTACATCAGTGGCGCTGCGCAGGTCCTTGAAAGCCTCAGGTTCAGGTCCAGACTCGTCCATGGTGCGGAGAAGTTTGGCCTGATAAACTTGCAGAACAGCCATGGAATGAAGCGCTGACGCAGCTTGGCCGGCGGCGGCGTATGCGCGACCGGCGAGAGCTGAGGTAGATCGGCAGGGCTTCGAGGGATGAGAAGCTTTGGCTTTCCATCCAGCGGT
Source organism: Xyrauchen texanus (assembly GCF_025860055.1). Taxonomy (NCBI): domain Eukaryota; kingdom Metazoa; phylum Chordata; class Actinopteri; order Cypriniformes; family Catostomidae; genus Xyrauchen; species Xyrauchen texanus. The sequence continues at coordinate 30,191,714 of NC_068290.1, forward strand.
GGAGGGTGGGCACAGATGGTTGGCCACAGCCTCCTCGAGGGGCGGGGTTCCCTCGTAGCCTCTTTCTCTTGCGCCGTCTACCGAGGAGAGCGAGGAAGAGAAAGAAGGCTTCAGGCGAGCAGAGTGCGGGGCTTTCCACGACTTTGTGAGTTCGTCGTGAACTTCAGGGAAGAAAGTGGAGAGTCTCTGTTGAGGGGCCTGCCGGCGCCCCTGTAGGAACCACTCGTCCAGCCGGCTGCGGGCGGGTTCTTCCGGAGAAGACCAGTCGAGCCCGAGGTCTTCCACGGCTTTAGATAGGATACGGACGATCTTTGAGTCCATGCTGGTGCCCGTGCTCATGTCCGCTAATGTCGACGGCGCGGGGTCGAAGGCCGAGCCCGGCCAGTCGTCGGATGCAGCGTCAATGGAAAGGCTGTCATCCTTTTCACCGTCGTCCCCTGACGCGCCGAACGAGAGGAGACCCACTGCTCTGTTGGAGGGGTGCTGGTCCACTTGCGTGAAATGGACTGGCGGCGGGGAGTTCTCGGGTAGTGGTGAAGCACGCGGGGACTGGCCCGGCATGACGTCACTGAAGTTTGCGTGCTCTGGCGGCCTCTGTGAGCGGCGCTTTTTCTTGCGTGGCTCGAACAGAGGGGACGGCAGCACGGTGGCAGCAGGCTTGTTCGCGGCGAAGGTGGCGAAGCGAGCGCGCAGCTCTGTGAGGCCCAGGGTGTCACATTCGGGGCATCCGCCTCGAGTGAGAGCAGCTTCTGCGTGGTCGGGTCCCAGGCAGCGAGTGCAGATAATGTGACGGTCCCCGTCAGGAAGAAGGCCTCTGCACGAGGCGCAGGTGGAAGGCATTTGGAACAACGCCTCGAAAATTGCTCTTTTACTAAAAAAAAAAAGCGTCGCAGAGGCGAACACTTGCAAAGTAGCTAGTAAAAGGATATCAGGGTGATGCACGCCGGATGGCGTAGCAGAAGGCTTTGAAGGCGGCTGAAGGCACCGGCGTCCTCGTAGCAGTCCTGCTGTAGGCTTGTCGACTGTAGGCTTGTCGACGGTGGGCGAAAAGACTCCAACAATCCGGAGGATCCAGCGAAGAGAAGGTCTTCGCTGACGGAGATTAAATCTAAAGAACTCTCATGACGGGGCGCCTAATATATAGCCCTAGCCACGCCCATCTTGGCGGGCTCTGAGCGCGCGAGCGCGAAGCGCGCGCCCATTGGTCGCGCGTTCAGAGTCGCCCCGCCATTGGTTCGAGCAAGTTGCCGCAGCACAGCCAATGACCGAGCTGCCTCGCTCATTGCTGTCTGCTGTGCAGCTGCAATGCGTTTTACATAAAGACTTCAATATTTCTCGAGAAACGGAGTTTCCCATAGCGTAAGCTACTTACGCAATAGGAGAGACCTCTCGAGAGGGAACCAGATTGCCTACCTATTTTGGATCCTAGATTGACCTCGGTTGGTGATATTTGTTTCGGAACTACTTTAAGGAATAATAACTGTAATATTCGTTCTTTATTCCAGAGTGATGTCATCTGCTCCCCCAATGTTGTTCCCTATTGGTCTAATTTTTTTGACAACTTGAATTGGGGATATATATGGAATTTACCGTACAAATACCTGCTTACGAATAAAGTAAGAGAAATCTCCTTTAAAATTTTACATAGATATTATCCTGCTAAGCAATATCTCCTTAGGTTTAAACTTGACATATGTGTTAACTGCTCTTTATGTGGTGTGTGCCCAGAAACAATGGTACACCTGTTCTGGCAATGTCCCTACACCAGCACTTTTTGGAAAGATTTGTCCCGATACATTGCTGGTAAGCTTTTTGCTAATTTCTCTCTGTTATGGAGGGATGTGCTGTTTGGTCTCCATGCTAACAAAGGTAAAACTCAGGAAGAAGTATACCTAATTAACTTATTGATCATTTTGGGGAAATATCATATTCATAAAGCCAAATTTAGTCATTCAAAACCTTCCTTTGTTGCTTTTGGTAAGGAGACACAACAGTATCTTAAATCCATTTATGACTCTAAAAATAAGAAGGCTGCTAAAACCATCATGTTATGTTCTAACTGTAATGTATTTATTTGATTCTCCCCCTGGCTCTTTGTTTGTTTAATATGCTGTATTCTGTATTAATGACGTTTTTGTATGTTCTTATTATTTGTTTTGTTAAACTTCAATAAAAAATAATAATAATAAAAAAAAAATACTCCTGCGCTTCCTCGCTCAAACGTCCCCAGGAAGCTTCCTCTGTCCTCCACCCTCGCCTCCTCGTGGTGCATTTAGAGAATTGATAACTTCGTGGCACAATTGAAGAAATGAGACGCACACATTTTTTCTTATGTGTTGTTGCCTTGACAAAAAATTTTTTTAGGATATAGGCTCAGGAAGGAACTAACACACACACACCCACGCACGCACGCACGCACGCACACACACACACACACGCAATAATAATACATCAAGAAAATTACAAATTCGTACAACATGATCCAATCACTCCATAACCGTGATAAACACATGCTGACCAAACCATAACCACATTTGTATTCAGTCATCAATATATGTGCACCCCCCTCTCTCTCTCTCTCTCTCTCTCTCTCTCTCTCTCTCTCTTTCCGTGCCTGGAGAGCATTTTCCGCTGATCAATAACCCCCTCTTTTTTGACTCATGCAAGATAAAGTGCAATGGGCATTTTACAACTCATTTCAAGCGAAGTGAATATATATTTTGTTATCCCATTCACTTACACATTAACACTTGTTTTGATCCATAATATTGTATAGTCTTTTATTTAAATGCTTTATTATATGATTTATGTTTAAATATTAGTTTGAATGGTCAAATGATGGCATGAACCCGGGTTAAGTACACACAGGGAGAGGATGCTGCTCTCACTGAAGCTGTTTTTCCTGCTGGTGAGCAGCACGCGTGGAGGAGGGCACGCGGAAAGCACCCACGAAAGTCAACTTTCACAAAGCTTTTTAATACGACGCAGGATCAAACAGCCTTTTTTAATCGAACTTCTGATTTAAAAAACATATTAATTGAGATTTAGTAATTTAATTAAATAAACTTGTCATGGAACAGAAACCAATCTCAGCTGGATTATAATGCGATGACAGTTTTGCACGAGCCGGTGAGTGTTTTGTTTTTGGTTCTTGAAACTTACAAATTGACTTCAAATGGTACTTATCATGTCTAAAAAAAATGGGAGCACATAACCTTTGCCATATGGCGTAAAGTACTGAATATCTGATATTTATTAGATATAAAATTAATATAGACTCTTTTGTTTAGATTCCTTTTGTGGTCTTCACGAAGATTTTTGCCAACTTTTGATACAATTGGTTAAAAATCCGCTCTTACCAAGTTGACCTGTGACCAGGTCAAGGTGACTCAGGGCATTTCTATCAGGCCTCATGCACAGCAGCTGACGTCAAAGGCTTGATAAACACTTAGAATAACTGACTACCATAGCATATAAGTAAAATTACTATAATGTAATAAGGTATCAACAAACGTTATACTAAATATTTGTTATAGTTTGTCAGCAGGTGCTGATAATGTTTCATGAACAAACATTATTCAAATGTCAATATGAAAATGTATGACTCAAACGTTCATGACAATTCTATTTGAATGTATTTTCAATAACCTATTTAATATTAGGGCTATACAATGTAATAATATTTGTGGATTAAAATGTGTTACCCAAGGCATATACATACAACAATAGATAATTTGTATTTGTGAATAGCTGAAGAGAGAAGATTAGTGCAGATTTTTAGTTAAATGTAGTATTTGAATTATCCAGCATTAATATAAAAATTTCGTAGTACACTAAAAATAAAAAAAATGTCCTTCATGTGGTAACATCTAAATTAACTGTGGTTAATTCAATGGTGTTAATCCTATAAATAAACAACCCAAAGCAGGTAAACAGCTGCCTTAAAAGAATAGTTCACCCAAAAATGAAAATGTACTGATAATTTACTCACCCTCAGGCCATCCAAGACGTATCTGAGTTTCTTACTTCATCAAAACAGAATTTAAGATTTTTAGGATTTTATTTCTGGTCTCCTCCTTTATACAATGCAAGTGAATGTACTCCATTTTTTGACAGTCCAAAATGCATATTTAGAGTGAATCAAAATAATCCACACGACTCCATTCAACAAATAAAGTTAATCTGAACTCAAACAATTGATTATTTTTAGAAACAAAACAATACTTATATACTTTTAACTACAAATGTTCATTTCCGTACACCTCTGTGACGCACGCTCATGAGAGGGATGATGTAAGCTCGTTGGTAAGGTCACGTGTGGAGGAGGAGGCAGGAAGTGTGTTATTATTTACAAGAGAAACTTGCAGATCACAGACCAAGTGCCGTTCACAAATCAAAACAAATTCAAAACAAATAATAATAAAAAAAATCATTACTGCATTAAATAACCATCCTTTATTTCGGTAATTCAATAACAGGCAGGCAGTCCAACAAGGCAACAAAGCAAAACAATGATCCAAAAGACGTAATCCAGATAAACAGGCACAAAGGTCATAACATGAGATTTAAACAGTAGGCAATGAAAAACGTTTGGTAAGACAGGTGAACTGGTAATACTTCGCAAAGTCACAATGGAAAAGCATGGCTATTTATATGGTTAAAACAGGAAGTCACCATAGAAGAAATGGTTCAGTGTCAGAATTCTGGAGAGGGTTCCTTCTGGCAGTTGTATGAACTGTTCATGGACTGAGGTATTACAGATTCCCCCCCTCTAGGGACACCTCCTGGTGTTCTCCTCCTGGGCCGTCCCCTTGGCCAGGGTGCTGTTCGATCTGGATGGTCACAGTGGAAGTCCCTGATGAGTGAGGGATCCAAAATTTCTGAGGCTGCTACCCAGGATCTCTCTTCAGGACCGCAAAACTCCTAGTCTAAGGTAATTTAGTCGATTAGCCCTCCTTCGTGAGTCTAGGATCTCTTGGACAAGAAAGGCAGGGGATCCGTCAATCTCCAATGGTGGAGGTGGTGTAGATTCAGTGGTTACAGGTTCCAATGCAGGGTATGCAGGTTTCAGGAGGGATACATGGAAGGAAGGAGAGATACCATAATCAGCAGGAAGCTCTAGTCAATGGGTCTCTGAGCACCTTGGACTGAGCTTCCTGCTAGGTAGCCTTAGGCGTAGAAAGACATATCATCTGGCCAGGTTGGTAATTAGGGTGGGGACGTCTCCGGTGGTCAGCCTGAATCTTCTGTCTCCTGATGGCTTGCTGAAGCCGGACATGGGTGCTGTCCCACATTCTCTCACTCCTCCTAATCCAGTCGTCCATCGCCGGCGCCTCTGATAGTTCTCCTGACCATGGAAACAGTGGTGGTTGATAACCCAGAACACATTGGAAAGGGGTTAGTCCTGTGGATGAATGTGTGAGGGACTTCTGAGCGTTCTCAGCCCATGGCAGGAAAGTGCTCCAATGATGCTGTTCACGACTACAATAGGAGCGTCCAATTTCTTGATTTACCCTCTCCACTTGACCATTAGCCTGAGGGTGATAACCAGAGGTTAAACTGACATTGATAATTAAATGATGACAATACCTGTGATGTGAACTGTGGTCCCCAGTCTGAGACAATGTTGTCTGGGAGTCCATACACCCTGAAAACCTGGTTAAACAGGGCCTCTGCAGTCTCCATAGCTGTATGTAGACCTTTCATGGGGATCAGATGACATAAGTTAGAAAAACAATCAACAATGACACAGATGGTAGTGAAACCCTTGGAATCCAAGCCACATCAATTAATTACTGGGGTTCCTCAGGGATCAGTGCTTGGGCCACTTCTCTTCTCTATATACACAACATCATTGGAACCCATAATTCAGGCACATGGTTTCTCATACCACTGTTACGCGATGACACACAACTCTACTTGTCTTTCCAGCCCAACGACACCACCGTGACACCATGCTCGAATCTCTGCCTGCCTGGCAGACATCTCGGCCTGGATAAAAGAACACCACCTGCAACTCAATCCAGCCAAAACCAAACTCCTGGTCTTTCCAGCCAACCCTGCTGTCGAACACAACATCACCGTGCAGCTGGGTTCGACTACAGTAACGCCTTCAAAAATGGTCAGAAATCTAGGGGTTACTATAACAAAAATTTCACGGACCACATCTCAAAGACTGCAAGATCATGTAGATTTACACTCTACAACACCTTGTCTCTCTCCACTGGCTACTGGTTGATGCACATATCAAATTCAAGGCTCTGATACTGGCATACAGAACAGTCACTGGGTCTGCTCCAACATACCTAAAATAATTTTCTGCAGAGCTACACACCCACTAGAAGGAAAGGAATTGTCGGCTAAGGAAACATCGACTAAGGAACATCGCCTTGTTGTACCAACAAAAAGATGCACCAAAACACTTTCTATGACTTTCAGCTTCATCATACCGCATTGGTGGAATGACCTTCTCAACTCCATCCGTGAAGCAGACTCACTCTCTGTCTTCAAAAAATTACTTAAAACACATATTTTCCAAGAGCACTTAACTAGTCACTAACAAAAAAAAATTGCACTTGTATATGTTTTGAATATTATTCTGATGCTAGTGAAACTTTGTAATATGGCACTTTTGTACCACTGACTCCTTAAGATGATTCGCTTATGTTTTCCTCTTTTGTATGTCGCTTTGAATTAATGCATCTGGCAAATGAATAAATGTAAATGTAAATTAGGGAGATCAGTGATAAAGTCTACTTCTAGATTTGAACATGGTCGTCAAGGGATGGGCATTAAGGAAAGGAGGTTGGAAAGGAGGTTCCAGCAGCCCTGCAGGGAGTACTGTAGAGGGGGGTTCTTACTTGTGCACAGACATGGCATGCATTAACATAATTAGAAACATCATGGAGAAGAGTGGGCCACCAGAAAGATTTACGAACCAACGTTGCTGTTCTTTGAATTCCTGGGTGACCAGAGCCTAGGGAAATGTGCACCCACTGTAAGACCCTCTGTCTGATGATTGGAAGGACATTCAGACGGTAGAGGTTCATCTTGTTGTCTACGATGGATCTCCTCCATAAAGTCCCAACGGATGGGCGCGATGAAAACAGACTGTGGCAGAATGGGTTCAGGGAGAGGCGATGAATGAACTGGATCATGTCTTTGTGACATGGCATCTGCTTTGCCATTCTTGCTGCCCGGATGATAAGTAACAGTAAAATTTAATCGGTTGAAGTAGAGCACCCACCTAGCCTGTCGTGGATTCATTCTCTTGGCGTTCTTGATATATTCCAAGTTCTTGTGGTCAGTATTGACTTGAAACGGGTGCCTGGATTCCTCCAACCAGTGACTCCACTCCTCTAGGGCAGATTTGATGGACAGCAGTTTCTTGTTGCCTACATTATAAATAGTCTCTGCAGAGGTGAGTTTTCTTGGAGAAAAAGGCACATGGGTGGAGTTTACCTGGAAAACCATGATGCTGGCGTTCCTCCTCGGGCACCCTCGTTCGCTCGATTTGCAAGGGTTAATATGATTTGGCAGACGAAGTAACAGGAGATGAGGCAGTAGCAGAGAAATGCTTGGGTGCATTGGATCGTGGCTGATTGTGCATGAGATTATCGATTTTAACGGTCAAGGTAATGTGCATCCTTGCATGCTAGCTGAGCTTGCCGTGTGGGATTTAAACCTTCTCGGAATACTGATTTAAGAGCAATATCATTCCAACTCTAAGGTACGAAATTGTACAGCATAATCTGCTGCACATAATTTCCCCTGGCGTAGATGCAATAACTGCACAGAAATATCTCTTCCCCCTGTAGGATATCCAAAAACTTCCTTAATTTGTTGTGAGAAATATGACCTGCGAATTTGTTCATCATTATCCCAAACTGCCGAAGCCTACTCCAATGCTTTTCCAGTAAGCAAACTCATCATTAAAGCACATTTAGTAGTCTCTTGATTAAATGAGTCGGGTTGGTGAGTGAAATAAATTGAACATTGCCTCAGAAATCCCTTGCATTTGTCGGCTGATCCATCAAACTTTTCTGGCAGTGCCAGTCTTACCGTGTCGGGTCCTGGGGAAGGCATCGACTGGATATAGTATGTCAAATGTTCATTAGCGGCTCGGAGATTCACAAGTTGTTCTTGAAATCCCTGTAGTACATTACTATGATAAGAGATTGTGGCTCTGAGCTGTGTAACCTCTGCTTGATTCTGGTTGGGTGAACACTAGAATGGTTCAGTGTCAGTATTCGGGAGAGGCTCCCTCTGGCAGTTGGATGAACTGTTCATGGACTGTAAAGGTATTACAGTTATCTACTTGTGCTTTTTCTATAGCAGAAATATATAGGCTATATGACTGTCAGGAATTCAAGCCACACAAGTTGTTGTTAGTGAAACCAAGTGTGCTTTGTTTGAGACTTGACAGTGAAGTGGCGTGAAGGTGAGTTATTTATGCAGGCAGTGACGAGTGAGTGAATTCAGTGCAGGTTCGGTGAATTTGAAATCGGGTGATGAGTGGAGCACTAAGGGAGGTGCAGATCACGAGGGAGGCATGACAATGTCAAAGTTTTCACACATACCTGAGTTTTCTGGAAAAAACAACATGGGCACAGACGATGAATTCAGATATCGACCCTTTGTTTCTTTCGATGGTCTGAAATCCTCAGGGGTAAAATGTTCACTGCACACCCTCCAATATTTGAGAAAATGTAGGGTTGTACTCATATCCAGGTTCAGTGCAATAAGCCAGAGCTTCAATTGCTCAGGATCATGTACAAGCAATCGATGAAAAGTTTATATTTTCCCGGTGTGCATTTTCTTTGGGGTTTCTGAAGGTTAAAGCATCAAGGAAATACACACCAAATTGCCATTTTGAACAATACAAAAAGACAATTAAACCTTTGTACAGCGCTCCATCTCTTGTAAACAATCCCACACAGAGATGTATGGAAGCGAACATTTGTAGTTAGAAGTATAGAAGTATTGTTTTGTTTCTAAAAATAATCAGTCGTTTGGGTTCAGAAGAACTTTATTTGTCGACTGGAGTCATGTGCACCCTAAAAATGCATTATTAGTAAATTCACTTGTATTGTTTAAAAGAGACCAGAAATGAAATCCTAAAAATCTTAAATTCTGTTTTGATGAAGAAAGAAAATCTTGGATGGCCTGAGGGTATCAACACATTTTCATTTTTAGGTAAACTATTACTTTAACTTCTTAGAAAAACATAAGGAGATGCAAAATGTCAATTTTTTTGTGTTAAAATCAATATAATATAAATGTTCTCATTATGAGTCACTGCAAAGAGGATTTTCATTTCATTTGTCCTTCCTTCATCTGATGCTGTTTACAGTATTATTAGTTTGTAGTTGAGTGAGATTAACCTCAAGGTCATTAGTTCTAAGAATCTCAAATCCAAAAAGTTCTCAAATGTTCACAAGGGGAGAGTATAGGTTATTTATATGCAGTGGTTTCTGTAATGACACTAAAGCAACATTATGATAATTTTTATTTGGAATATCTGTGTTTAAGTGAATGCAGTTTTGTGAAAATGAACACTTAATCTCAAACAGAAGGATTACCTTTTCATCTTTCATCCTCCTCCATGTGATGGATTTGAGAGAGAGAGAGAGAGAGAGAGAGAGGGAGTCTCAAAGCAACAGCATGAGAGAGAGAGAGAGAGAGAGAGAGATGCTTACACCTTATATCCCATTTACTGTAATCTGAAGAGTTTACATTTTTCAAAATAATTATTCTATACTGTATAGTTATTATATACCAATTTAACTTTGGATGCATCATTTGAAAGGGCGTTTTTGATATGTCTCTGATAAACCACATTTTTGTATTTTTTTTCTTAAGTGCAGAGGTTGAGAGGGAGAAAGATGGAGGGAGAGAAAAGGGAGAAATAACAATGAGATGAAAAGATTTATGCATTATTCCAGTCTAGTAATCTCCAAGAAAAAAAATAGAGAGAGGCAGTGCTGGAGGAGGTATAGAGAAAATTGAGTCAGAGATAATGGATATTGGAAAATAGATATTTCTATTAAAACATGATTGAGGAGACTCAGCAAAGTATCTCAGATGTCTGGATGATGGAAATATATTATCCACTCCAAACATCAGTGAATACATTTAAATACTAGAGGGAATATGACATAAAATACTGTGCAAAAGTTGATTTCCTGTGTTGTTCCCTGCTTTACTGAGAAAAAAGAAAGAAACAAAATTAACTTAAAAATGTGTTTCATGTGGTAATGGCAGATTACCAGTTTTTGCAGTTTACTGTAATCTTAAACTATTTTTAATAGCATTTAGCAAATTCCTTTATAAATAGCTTTTCTACTTGCCTGTTTTTTTATACATTCTCAATGGCAGAGAGAGGTCTTGTGTGTCAATCATTAAAAGACAAGTCAGGGATACCACAGACAGATGCTTACGATCTTGTTGGCAACCAACCTGACCCTGTCCCAAATGATGCACTTTATGTGGACTTATGGTGGTTTTGTGGATTTCACGAGACTGCAATGTGTCATTTGTCTTTTCATGATTCAGAAGCATGCGCCTCCTTTGTGGTTGTGGTACACCCTTGATGTGCCATTTTGTGATGCCCACACTGAAGTGGACTTCACAATGGACAACTACACACCAGTATTGAGTTTATAACCCAAAAAGGATTAAATAGTCGTAGTGCCCTATAGAAATGGATAGGATAGAAGTACTAAAATAAATTGAATTCTGTAAATGCTGACTCATTAATGGTACTGCAACAACAAGTATTTTCAAACAAATATAGCACTCCCATGTTTACGACACTTAGTTTATTAGCTCCAGGGGTTGAAGTGTTGCTGTCACAGCAGTGACAAACTGCCGCTTCTCCTACTTTTGTTTAATATGCAGAAACTGTAAATAAGCCATTCATAGGTTGATTCCCCTGAAAAATGCAAACAACAGTACACTTGTTCAGTAAATTCAGTCTATGACAGAAATAGTAAGATTAGTAAAGTAGTATCACAGCCTATTTAGCAAAGATGGGTCACTTCTATTAAAATAAATGGGAGAAATGGGAAGGAATATAGAACTTAAGTCCTGCCTTACAGATAAAAAAGCCAATCACCTTTAAGATACAGACATTGCCTGTCAATCAACTCTAAATACACATGCGCATTAAAATTTTTGTGTGATCTGAAGTAAAGAAACACATTTTATGATTCCATTGTTTTTAGATATTACTTTTGATTAGAAATATGATATTTGATCGTAATCTTGACCAACCATTTTTGAGATTTCGGTCTTTCCCCATTCAAGTAGACAGGAGCTGTACTTCTATGACTTGAAATAGGTTCCCGAGAGCGTTTCCCGCCAGCAGACTGACTTGCTAAGTCAGCAGACTGACTTGCTAGAGAGGCTTTGGTTGTATGCTATTCCGAACAAAGCATGTGTCTCTGTTTGTTTGAATTGATTTGTGGTCTACCAATATGGCTTTCTTAATGGCCAATGCCGATGTCCAGAGAGCAGGGTGGCCAATATAATGCCAATATATCACACAATTTAATATAGCAAATAATTATATACATAAAATTGCTAAAACAAAATATGTATTTTTATTTATAAACATTTCACACAAAACTCTAAAAAAAGATTTAAAAAAATCTTGTGTTTTGTAAATGGTAGATAGCAGTTTCCTCTGGTTTCTGTTTAGTCAACCAGTGTTAGGCATTGACTAAATTGTAATACATTAGGAAGAAGGAAATAACTAGGGATGCACCGATACCACTTTTTCTCTTCCAATCCAATATCGAAAATCTCAGTACCGTCCGATACCGATCCCGATCTGATACCAGTGTTGTTTTTTGCATAATCAGTTTAGAATATCTTTACATTATTGTGTGGAACTACATGGATGTACTTACTCTTTAATATGTAAAGAAACACAACCCTCTAACTACACATTATTTCAGTATAAATGTATAGCTTATTAAGAAACACTTTATTTTTTAACTAATATACTGGATAATGTAGCAGCAAAATTAACAGTAATTCCAGTATAAGTCATAAGTAGAAAAGAAGCAGTTTATTTTTTTGCAAATTCTTTTCAACTTGTATCTGGACTTTAAAGGATTCAGATTTCTTTTTTGTTCAATTTAGTTGTAAGATATCACCCATCGAGTCACCCATAAGGCACACTAATTAATTTGTATGATTCCTATTGGTCAACCTTTGCTGGCCCCCTCTCACACCAGGCCCTAGGGCCCATCCTGCCCTCCCTGTAGTTATGCCCCTGGTGCACATGAAGCGCTTTTAATTTGAAGTTGCTCTCATTAACACTAGTGTGGATCCAGTGAGAGCAGCAATCTCCTGACAGTTTTCAGTTTACACAGCTCAGATCGTCTGCTTGGAGTGTCACGGACTGACCGTCATGCAACATTTGTGAGTCAAAGGGACACAGTTTAATCCAGGCTATTATAAAACATATTTAAGAGGAAGACCTACAATCACTGCATACTTTACTAGGAACTCTATGGTCCTAATAAAGTGCCCAATGGGTTCTTCTGCTGTTGTAGCCCATCAGCCTCAAGGATAGACCTGTTGTGATCCAAGGGTGAGCGACAGAGCTTGGCCATGTGAATGCATGAAGGCACATTTTGTGGCCCAATTTTGTGGCATAGGGGAATCGATGACACTATGGATTGGTTGTGCAGTATGTGGGATGTTGTATTATTGCCTGTATTATTTTGCTGGTGGCATAGCATGCACTTCCACCACATACAGTACATATACTAGAACATAAAGCTGTCACTTAGATCATTACACCAGAGTTATAATTATAAACAACAATTTATACTTAAATAATGTTGAAAAGCAGATTATTCTGTGAATGAGACTCTATTTGACACATTTATCAATTAATTTGTTAACACTTTACAATAAGCCTCCATTCATTAACATTAATTAATGCATTAGGGATCATGAATTAACTACAAGCAATATATTTTTAAAAAGCATTTATTAAAGTGATAGTTCACTCAAAGATAAAAATTCAATCATTGTTTACTCACCCCTGTGTTGCTATAACCACAGATGACTTTCCTTTTTTTTCTTAACACAAAAGGAGTAATTGTGAAAAGATGTTGAGCTCAGTGATGTCATACAATGGCAGTATATGGTGACCAATGCTTCAAGCTTCAAAATAATGCAAAAGTAGAATTCAGAATGAAAGTAAACAAAAAGGTTTGGTGAGAAACAAACCAAAATCTAATATATTATTATTTAGTGAAAATGTCCACTGACTGTTATTCTCCTGTGCGCATTCAAGATAGGGCATGAGAGCAACAATTCATGTAGCACCCTCACAAAATTGGGGTGTTCAAGCAATTTTGTTATCTAAAAACAGGCCTGCCAAAGCGATAGCGACAAAAGAACACAACAAAGCTGCACACAAAACAGAGAACAAAATGTACAAAACATGCCTGAAGAGTTTGTAGTCGAAGAATTGATGCGATTCTATGCCCAACCAAGTTTTTCAGGTCCAGTCCAGCGGACGGATTAAATCGCACAATGCCGAAAATAGTCCATAGTCAAAAACGTCTAGGTTACGTATGTAACCTCCATTCCCTGATGGAGGGAACGAGACATTGTGTCAGAGAAGCGACACTAGGGGTCTCTCTTGAGCGCCGATATTCACCTCTGAACTATGAAAAAAGGCCAATGAGAGTTGGCAACCAGTATTTGCATGTCCTGCCCCCGGACATACGGGTATTTAAGCGGCGCAAATACAGGAGTTCATTCAGGATTTTTCTGAGGAGCCGGAAATGGTCAGGCCACAACAGTGGCTCGGCTCAGCGACGTGGCAGGGGAGACACAACGTCTCGTTCCCTCCATCAGGGAACGGAGGTTACATACATTATCTAGACATTCCCTTTCTGTCGCTCTCTCCACGTTGTGTCAGAGAAGCGACACTAGGGGTCCACTTAATAAGTGCCATGCGCTGAGCCGTGTACGTGAACTGCTGATACAGGAGCGAGCAGGTATTCTTACGTGCAGAACGACCAACTGTATCAGGCTGCACGTACCCTTCCCCAATGCCCCATTTAAGCCATCAGACTCCTTATCTTTACCCTGGAGGGGGGAACAAGGTGATGGCCGCCAACATGGGAACGGGCCAGCCTGGCTGGGCCTCTTTTCTCTCTATGTTTCTCACATAGAGCAACTACGGCCGGGGCCCTTACACGCATTGAGGGAAGGGGGTCTTAGCCCTCATTCAGGGCGGAGAAGACCCTGCGGAGGCCACACCTACCCGGGAGGGGAGGCAAACTTTAGTGGCAAATACATCAGATGGCCTATAGTTAGGACCTATGTGGAAAAGTTGGTGCGGTGGTAGATCCAGCCTCGTAGAGGGGGGAAGCATACAGCATGGCGACCGAGGCAGCTGTAACTGCCTAAGGGAGACACAGGAGTCAGCTTGTGAGGGGACAGTACCGTGGCATTACACACAGGGGGAATCCGAACAGGAGGCCTTACCTGTGGAGCACCTATACCAGTACAGGGTAGCTTGCGGTACCCGCAGTGGTTTGGGTCGGCGAGTTCCTCCGCTGAACTGCGGACCCGCGAGGGCTAGGGAGGAGTCAACCAGGGCCCAAAAAATGGGATCTCCTAGGAACAGAGGTACACTGTTTTCCCTTAGTTAGGGGGAAAGGGCGCTAGGCGCAAGTGGTTCACCCGGTCAGATCGTCAGCGTGCTACCGAGTTCTACGGGCTCGGACCTGAGAAAACACGGGATGATACTGACTCAACTCGGAGATTATAGAATCTCGCAAAAGTGTTAGGTGTTGCCCAGCCCGCTGCTCTACAGATGTCTGCTAAGGCGGTGCCCCTAGCCAGTGCCCACGAGGACGCAACACTCCTGGTGGAGTGAGCTCGGACCCGCAAGGGGGGGGCACGGCCTGGGTGTGATAAGCCAGGGAAATGGCGTCGACAACCCAGTGGGCGAGTCTCTGCTTGGAGACAGCATTCCCTTTCTGCTGTCCCCCAAAGCAGACGAAGAGCTGCTCAGAGCGTCTAGTGCTCTGTGTGCGGTCCAGATAGATACGTAAAGCATGTACTGGACACAGCAGTGAAAGGGCTGGGTCTGCCTCCTCCCGGGGCAGCGCTTGCAGGTTCACTACCTGATCCCTGAAGGGTGTGGTAGGAACCTTGGGCACATAGCCCGGTCGCGGCCTTAAGACCACTAAAGTGTCTGCTGGACCGAACTCCAGGCAAGAGTCGCTAACAGAGAACGCTTGCAGGTCCCCGACCCTCTTGATGGAGGCGAGCACGATCAGCAGGGCGGTCTTGAGAGAGAGGGCCCTGAGTCCAACTGAGTCTAGTGGCTCGAAGGGGGGTCTCTGGAGTCCCGTGAGGACAACCGAGAGATCCCAGGAGCAACGCGGCATCCCGAGGCTCTGGTGCTGAGAGCAAACTCAAAGCACTTACCTTGCTCTGCGCACCCGGCAGGGGGCGGGTTCGTGACTGAGGAGGAGGTCCGACACTGGTGTCCTCTGGACTCGTCTGAACCGGCCAGCTGGGGAACAGTCGTGGGGCTGAGGGCGGGAGCACCGCATCCAGGGAGCCGGGACTGTTGAGGCCTGAAAGCAGAGTGCCGTGAGAACGGCATTTGCGGGCCATGTGATCCAGAGGTAAAGGAAATAGCTCTTTTATTGAGAATTTGGGTACCGCAGCCCCTGTTGAGGGGTGCGGCAAATGAAAAAACAAAGGATTCTCCTCCCGGCCCTCCACCGGGGGACGGAGCGGTCTTACCACCTCCGGAGCTAACTTCTTGCGCTCTGGGTCCGCTGTCTCAGGAGCGCCTGGGAGCCTTCCGGGTCCTCAATGGGGTCCGTGAGACAGGCGGTGTATGCTCGACGCCGGGGCTGAGAGCTGGGCCCGGGTTGTGGCGGAGCGGAAGGTCTTCTGGCCGCGGGAGGACGCCCTCGGCGAGCAGATTGGGCCTGGGCTGTGGCGGCAGGCTTGCAGCGAGGCATGATGTGAGAGATGGCCTCCGTCTGCTTCTTCACCGGGGAGAACTGCTGGGCGAAGTCTTAAACGGTGTCGCCGAAGAGGCTGAACTGGGAGACAGGGGCATTGAGAAAGCGAGTCTTGTCGGCTTCTCGCATCTCAACAAGTCCAGCCATTGCTGACGTTCCTGGACCACCAGTGTGGCCATCGCCTGCCTGAGCGCCTGCGCTGTGAACTTCGTTGCTCTTAGGGCGAGGTCGGTCGCTGAGCGCAGTTCCTGCAGCGTAGTTCCTGCAGCGTGTCGGGATCAGGGCCACCCCCGTGCATGTTTCACAGTGCCTTGGCTTGGTGGACCTGCAGGAGAGCCATGGCATGCAGGGCGGAAGCGGCGCATCCGGTAGCGCTGTAGGCCTTCGCGGTGAGCGAGGATGTTGCTCTACAGGACCGGGAAGGGAGTACAGGGTGACCCCGCCAGGTGGTAGTGCTTCCAGGGCATAGGTGGAGCGCAACAGCCCTATCCACCTGGGGAATCGCCGTGTATCTGTGGCGCATTCCGCCGTCGAGGGTGGCGAGGGCGGATGAGCAGGTGGCGGTGCGACGAGTGGAGAGGGGTGCTCTCCACGAAGACGTCAGCTCATCATGCACCTCCGGGAAGAATGGAACCGGGGGGGGGGGGGCGAGTCTGTGAGCGGCACCCAGCACCCAAGAACCAGTCGTCTAGCCGTGATGGCTGTGGGGAGGATGGAGGGTTCCAGTCCAAGCCCACGCTGTTGGCTGCCCAGGAAAGCATATCGGACATCTGTGCATCGGCCTCTTCCTGGGCGTGCAAGCCCGAAGGCGGCAGCCCAGAGGAGTCCTCGGCATCAGATCCCACGCCATCCGATGTCTCGGCGAACTCGTCTGCTTCCATCGCAAGAGGGTAGGCAGACAGGCTGTGAGGCGAGTTGCCGTCACCTCGAGCGGGGACGGGAGTCAACGAGCATGTCGGGGCGTGGAGCTGCACCCGCTGCCATCCCTGAATCGCCTCCATCGCCAGCCGCATCGTCCTCAATGCCGTGGGAAGAAGGAGCGATGCGGGGGGCGGCTGGAGTGGCGACCGCAACGTTGTCATGGTCATGTTCTCGCAATGAGAACATGAACCATCCACAAACGCAGTCGCGGTGTGATCGCTGCCCAGACACACGAGACAACGCCTGTGGCCGTCGGAAGCGGAGTGTACTCTACCGCATCCAGGAACAACACAGGGGCGGACTTGAAAAAGACGCGTCCTTAAAAGGACGTTCAACGCCGCTGTGTTTTGCTCTTTTAGAGGAAATTACTCTTTTAAATAAATCACTCTTTTATGAAAAAAAGAACTCGTAAGAGATCTTTATTATCTGCGCTGTCGAAGCGCTCAGGGGCAGGAAGTGCACAGCCGTGCAACAGGAGAAAGCCGCTGTTGTGCGCCGTAGGATCCAACAGCATGCAGCAGAGGGATAGCAGGAACTCGGTGTGTACACGCAGCAGTTGCAGACACAACCATCGGCTCCGAAGAAATTTTCTGAATGAACTCCCGTATTTGCGCCACTTAAATACCTGTATATCCGGGGGCGGGACATGCAAATACTGGTTGCCAACTCTCATTGGCCTTTTTTCATAGTTCAGAGGTGAATATCGGCGCTCAAGAGAGACCCCTAGTGTCGCTTCTCTGACACACGTGGAGAGAGCAACAGAAGGGGAACTCTAATTACCATAGAACAGATACCTTTTATTGTGTGTCGGTTGGCATCAGGTTAGGACATGTTGTGACTGTGGCTGCCTGTAGTCTATGTTTCTTTTTCAAAAAAATATAGGCTGGGAATAGAAATGCATGAAATCCTTGACTACAAACTCTTCAGACATGTTTTGTAAGTTCTGTTCTCTGTTTTGTGTGCATCTGTGTTGTGTTCTTTTGTCACTATCATTGTGGAGTACCTGTTTGTAGATTAACAAACTAGATTTTGCTTGAACTGTTACTCTCCTGCCCTGAACACACACAGGAGATCAACGGTCAGTAAAACTTTTCAATAAATAATACATTCGATTTCAGTTTGTTTTTCACAAAACTTTATTGTATGCTTTCATAACAATCATGGAATAATTTATTAGACTTCTGAATAATACTTATGTGTCATTTGAAGCTTGAAGAGGCATCTCTGACATCTCTAAGCACACATGTTAAGAAAAAGAAAGAAAATCAAATAGTGTTTAACAACACAGGGGTGCAAAAAGGGACTTTTTGCCTTTTATTGATGGACAGGAGAATTACTTCTGATGTTTTTTATTCAATTATTTATTCTATAATCTTACATTTAAAATGTAAGTACAAATCATATTAAGGGTAAATACTAAAATATAAAAAACCCTGCATGTTGTAGTTTTACTAATGAATATTTCTTAATAGTTAATTGTCTGTTTTTTTGACAATAGGCACAGAAAATTATTTTATAGTTCTGTGGAAAGTAAAATGTTTTCACAGTTACCAAGGTTGTGAACCATTCAGAATTGAATTGAAAATGCCTTTTAAATTCCATTTCCAATTCAATTTCTTAATTTGAATTGATGTTGAATTACAATTTTTATAATATAACTTCTGTACACCATGTGTACTTCTAATAATCAGTGGTAGACGGGGTAAACAAACCTGAATTTTGGCCTACTTTAACACTTCAGCATGACATCAGCCTTGGATGTATTAGCAGAGTACGTCGAGACATTCTAGATAAGATTATCTTTGAAAAGATTTCTGAAAAGGTGAAAAGCAGAGCATGTGTGAGAGGAAGAGATCGAAAGGTTATTCGCTGCATTGTATGTAATTGAAATGATTTTCATAGGGAACCTTAATCTGCCTTCATAACATCTGAACAGGGACATACTGTATAATCTGGGGGAGGGATAGAAATAGACAAGGAGAGAGAGAATACATGATGAATAGAGTTGACGGACAAACACAATCTGCATATGGATGGGTCCAAAAGATAGAATTAAAGTTAAAAATAATAATATTCAAAGAAATACAGAACATATTTTTTAAAGAACAATGGTGGAGCTATGGAGACGTTGTTAGGATACATGTGTAGGAAGTTTATTAAAAGAGACACAAGCAAACAATCCAAAACAGCAGGCAGAGAGACTGAGTAAAGCAGGCAGATAAATCCAATAAACCAAATAGACAATCCAACCAGGCAAACAAAACAAAGGGTAATCCAAAAAGCAGTAAATCCAGAAAAACAGGCAATAGTTGTATCATGAATCAAGAAACAATGGCAATGGAATAACGCTCGGTATGGCAGGGTAAATTAGCAATACTTTGCAATGAACAATGGAACTGCATGGCTAGATATACATATGGTAAACAGGAAATGAGCAAGCGCATGCAGTCAGTGCTGAACTGCCTGAAGTTGTTCAGGAGGAGAACGGCGGTTCCACTGAAGCAATTTCAGAGGCTCCTGGGTCATATGGCGTCCTCGGTGGTGGTCACGCCACTCGGGTTGATGCATATGAGATGGCTTCAGCACTGTCTTCAGACTTGAGTCCCGAGATGGGCATGGCACTGCGAGGCACATCATGTGGCCATTACACATATCTGTCGCCGCTTGTTCAACCCTTGGACATACCTTGCATTTCAGTGTTGCTCACCCTTCAGAGGCTCCAGCTGTTGATCCAGGGCAAGCACATGTTGGTCCGGATGGACAACACAGTGACAGTAGCGTACATCAACCACCAAGGTGGCGTGTGCTCACGTCGCATGTCGCAACTTGCAAGGTCAGGGAGGACGAGGAGCAGGTCGTCCTAGTAGCACCCTACTGGCACACCCAGACTTAGATCTCGGACCTCACACTCTTCGCGTGGCATGCAAATTCCACTTGCCAATTCCCATTGTGGCTCCTAAGAGCAACCCCTAGCGACTCCATCTGGGAACGGAGGTTACGAAAGTAACCAGGACGTTTTCTATTAATTGCAATTTGTTAGCAGTATACCCTTAAATAAGCCTGGCACTGCTGCTTGGGCCTTTGCCAATAATTATTCTAGAGCATCCCCATATCAAACTGACCTTGGAAATGCGGCATTCTTGTATCTCACACCTCTGAATGCTGCACATGCTGGAGACTATCAGGGGTGTTTGAGGCACACTCATTTGTCATAATGGAAGCATTCTCCAGACACCTCCAACATGAAGACAATAAAGAGATAAGGAGGGAGAAATTAAGAGAGAGAAAATTCCACTACTGATAACTTCAACAATGTTTTGGGAGTAAGATTTATGAGTGGTTGAGAAATAACATGGACATGAACTTCTTTTTGCAGTATAAAGAATTTAGACTAAAACTTACTTTACATTGGATTAAAGCTTATGTGTGTCATTTCTGCACCACTAAACGGAGATTCCAGGAAACTCTCCCCATCTTCCATTGGTTGTACAAACAGACAGTCCCATTGCAGTATGTAGTTTCTGCATCACTAGTGTTAGCAAACTTTTCAAACAAGTTTTCTGAGCACTCCCACTGGCTGCCATTGGTCAGTTAAACCTGCAAATTACTTATACAGTAATTGTCTCTGCATATCATTAGGAGTGAGCAAATTGTCATCTTTTTTCATTTTTTGGAGTCTGATTTATGGAGTTCTTTTATTACAAGAAATGTGAAATGTTGATAACTAAATAAAATAAATGTAGAATCATGACAGCTGCATGTTTCAAAAAACAACAAAGAGCACACAACACAGGAAACAAGAGAAATGAGGGAAACATGAATGTTGTCAGTCAGCTGAATGGCTCCCAGTCCATGGTGTATTTACAGCAGTGTTGGTTTATGTGTTAATCATAAGGTTGGTGCCCTAATGAGATCAGGCAGACATAGATAAACAGAATATTCACACATACATCCCTTGGTTAGCTGTATAGTGCAGAGGGTAAATTCAGAGGACACAGACTGGTGGTGATATGAATTATGCAAGCATAAAACATGGTGTCTAGACCACTTAGTAAGGAACACTTAATTTAGCTAGAAAAGCTTCTGATGTTCTGAAAAGCTTTTAACTTTTGGTTTAGTGAGAATTATATGTATTTCACTTTATTTATTTAGCTTTACAAATATTGTTCAAGGCAAAAGCCGGTGCAGGTTTTCCAAACAGAAAATGAGTAAACAAAATATTGGGGATCAAGAGATTTTCAGAGGTTCTTGCTATGAGTCTTTCTCCATTTTGGAAAATGTTTTACTTGGTGATGTTGAATGTTTGTAACTGAGAAAATATCTTTGATTAATTTAATAGTTTTACATTTGACAACATTTTACCACTATGCTTCCATACATTTCTATCCTTAATTATTTTTTACCCTCCTATTGTCTTAGGGTACTTTTTGACCTGGGACAGGTAAAGAGTACTTTATAAATACAGCATAGATTTTTGGTACTGGAACCAAACATTGTGACTTTGCCAAGATCATAAAAACAAACATAATACAAAAAAGAAAATTAATTTTTGTTTATAATTGTTTTAGGGGAAAAAAAAATTAAATATAAACAAATTGTTCTGTCACTGAAACAAATTATTTGTTTGCTCAACAACTATTATGTAAGATAATAAATAGCTTATACTCATATGTACATATTTATAAAATGTTTTTTTTTTCTTAATTTGTATGAATGTGTACAACACAAAATATTATTTATAAGGTACTTAGAGTGAAACATAAAGTAAAAGAAAAATTGTGAGTTCCTTAATTGAAGTTCTTTGACTTAAAAATACATAAAATTAATATTTTAACTTTTAAGCATCTGGATGAAACAATAGACTGTAAAAAAAAGATGGACGATGCCCCTTCGCTCTTTTCCATTGGTGAGAACTGAAGCCGCCAGTGTCCCGATATGGCGCTGACATCTTGGGACTTGAGTCTGCACAGTTGCGATTTCGGTACCAGACCTGCGCAGTAGTGAGCAGGAAGTAAAGCCACGAAATCAAGGCCCCGCTCTCACTCTCGCAGAATCAATTCTCACTCTCGCAGAATCAATCGCAAGCACACGCCCCTGCACTTTTGACTTTTGACTTATGAGTGTGTGAAATAATTAATAATAGAAATTTAGATATTACATTTAAAGCTCCAATCTCCTCAGTCCTCCGAAGATCCCGAAAAAAAAGTGCTTCAGTGACTACTTCGCTCAGAGAACCTGTCAATCACAGCTGTCAATCACGATGTCACAGCACCGTTTTTATAGCATCAAATAACTAACTAAAAACAAACTTATTTTGAAAACAAACACTTGAAATTACATCAACGTGATAGAAACTACAGTAAATGACAGAAACTATCTTTGGAAAAAAGATATGTGAAGTGTAATTTAATGGTTTAGTTGGTCTCACTTCCCGTTGAATAACATGGAGAGGCGGGGTTTGTGACCTATACAAGGACCAGTCACCGGGGGGCGATCGAGACGTTTTGGCTTCACTTTTGAGGGCTTGTGCGGCACACTTCGATGAACCATGTAAACCGTTGCCATTTATTTTTAATTCATGGCATTGTGACTCAGGATTTTTTCAGATTATTATAAGTAAAAAAAAAATTACATTTCCATTGTAAATATTAGGTCAAATAAAAAAAAATCGGCTACATTTACAGTTTCACCAACCTGACCTGGTAAAATAAATGAATTTTTCATTCAGAGTGCAGCACACAGAATGTCGGATTTTTATTTCCCCTGTATATATGGTGTGGTTGAAGTCCACGCTAGGAATACTTTAGGTTTTTATAAATAATAATGATGTTTACCCAATTGGGACAAAAAAAGTGTTGTGTCATGCAGAGAACACTACAAACCTGAAGTTGGGAGAGCTGTGGCTTTGTGTATTCATTGTCAAGTGTCAAAATTATTGCTAGATTATATATGACAGTTAATAAATAATTGTATTGACATAATATTTTAGTTTATCTTCTATTTACTTTAATTGGATCAGATACATGTTAGAGGAGTATTTTACGCTTTTATATGGTCATGTTACAACGTGCCCCACACATGTTACAACGTGCCCTGTTGGTGGAGCAAGTTGTAACATTTAATTTCCTTTTTTCCAGGCAGACGGGGAAAAGGTAGACACTGTATTCATAAAACAAGACCACATATTGTACCAGACATGTGTAAAAATAATGTGAAAAAATAAATACTTTGAACCCCAAGTATATTTACACATTTACACAAAAATTTTGTTTGTGTCCCCCTCTCCCCCACAACCTCCGTGAACATCAGTCCACAGAATTTGTGAAGATGAAAATCTGTAGTGAAAATATGGTAGGTAGGCTAAAGACCCCCTTACATAAGAAACACGGTACAGTAGATAGAGTAGCTTTTTCCAGTTTTGAAATGACTTGAAATGAAGTAGCTTCCCACAATTCCTGCGACCTTACAACAGACTTACAACAGGCTTACAACTGCTTGTTCATACATTTATTTTCTTAACCTTATAAAGGGCAAGAACATAACTATACAGGTTTTTCTCCAAAAAGAAAATTTTTATTTTCAATTTTACAGCTTGAAGAAATCATGATCGAAAAGATGACATTTGCCTTGATACTTCTCAATGCTAAATTGCACTGCAGCAGTTTCAGAATTTCAGTTGGTAGACAGCAGCCAATAACACAAACAGTTAACATCTAACAAAACAAAAATAAGTAGGCCTAACTGTTGTAATAAAATTAATTAAGGGACCAGGGAGATACTCTGAAGTTTCAATTAACAGTCAGTTTAGTTGTACCGTACAAATTTATTTGTTTATAAGATGATAAAAGAGCGGGCTTCTCGAGATAAAAGACGGTCGTGTCTAAAAGAGATCCCCTCTCGTTAATCTTACAGGATTCTTACACGCCGTTAATCTGAAGTCGAAGACCAAATTATTTTAAATTGTTTAAGTTAAGCCAAATTTACAATAAACCTAATATATTATTCTAAACACGACGTGCAAACAGAATAGAAAAGGTTAAGCAGTCTGCATATCATTGTATAATTGACGCCTTGATCAGCAGGGTAAAATATTTTGCTTTCCTAGACTGAAATAGTCATTCTCTAGGCTACTTAGCAAAGTTCACATGCCATGATTCTTTACTGGCCTTCCAAGATACATTTTTTCTGTGCGTGCTGCAAGAGAGAAAGGGAAGAAGCAAGCGCAGCCCGATGTGAAATTAAACTACCTCATTTGATCAAATTACAGAACTGAGGCTGTGGGTAATACCCATAAACCCTTGCGCTTGAATAATTTAGGTATGTTTGTTTGGACAAAAGGTTTATTTACAAGGTTTATTTAGTGTTAGCTTTTTTATATATATATATACAAATAGATTACACTTGTAATTGACTAGTTATGGACTTGTTTGGCATTATAAAGTGTTTATTAAGCCTTTACTGGCTGATTTCTTATTCTTGATTTATAGCCCCTTTACATTTGCTTTTGTCATAACAATGAATTTATTTGCCAAAAACAAAAAATATCAGTAGCTTGTATGATGCAAATAACATCCTTTATAGGTTCTCAGTCATCTGTGTGAATTTACAGCTTATAAGAATAAATACGTTCATGTAGAATGCGTATAGTATTTCAGGGAAGGTTAGAGTTAGGTATAGGGGCTGGTGTAGGGTGTCTGTGGGACCCTAATGAAAGCAATAAACATGTTGATGCCCATATACTGTACAGTATGGTAGTATTTAATTAGGGGTGAATATAGTGTCTAACACTCTATCGGCTTTAGTATCTAACACTATTTTCACTTAATGCAAAGATTATGCTTTTTGTTGCTATTTACTATTGCCCGGCCAATATATTGGTATCAGCATATATGCTCACCGATATGCACAGATATGAAAACTTTTTTTCTGAACATATAATTCAGAAAACAATGCTTTAGAATTGGTGACATTACGTAGTTTTCCCAGAAGAGCGCTCTCCTACTCCACTGGTTACAGAGCTGACTCTGAGTTGATGTGGCTCTGCAGACAGGGCGGAGTTAAGCAGTGTCTTCTCGGTAAGCTGCTAATTCGTTTTTGAAATACATACTAGAAAGTTAATAAACAATGACCCTATCATTTTCCCTTTTCAGTTTAACTAATATAACGTTAACACTGTCCCTGACAACCACGTCACTCATGTTTATCCTATATGTTTGTTATGTTAGCCAGCTATAGTTTTTCAGTGCAGTAAGTAATGTAGCATATTGAAAGATATGCATCAGAGCATCTTTTTGCTCTGTGGTGGATTGTGTCTGTTGAGTGTTGATTTCACACTACGTTGTTACCTAGTTGGTGAGACGCAATGCTGATCCATCTTTTACTCTCTGTGACAATGAGCTTATAGCTAACTAGCTAACCACGTAGCTACTTTCATGCCTTGTCAGCTGAGTGGAAGCTAACATAGGGTGACCATTCGGCCTCTTTTTCCCAGACATGTTTCCCCGGACCTTAAAAAGTGTCTGGCCGGGATTTCAAAATTTGCAAAAAAGTCCAGGACTCGGCTTTAGTTGCATTATGATGTGCATCTGGCCTAATACTTAATTGTGCGCGCGCACGTATTTGCATTGCTTTAACACCTCTTTGTAAGTCCTGTAAGTCCTTCTCGCACACTAATTGGTCGATTATAAGAGGTTTGCAGCAACTATTGGCCAAATTCCTGCCTGTCAATCTCTCCGTGAACGCGCAAAGCGCTGTTGTGTTCGGCATCAAACAGTTGCTTCGCTTGATAGTAGCAGCAAATGACAGCTGAGTAGAAACAATGCCCAAACGAAAGTGCAAATTTACAGAAGATTTGCACCAAAAATGTCCATGCTTTCATCCAGGTCGTGATCCGTAGGAAGCAGAATGTATGACATGTAAAACTGGCACTTATGTGTCAGTTGCTAATAAAGGTGCAAGTGATATAGAAGCACACATTAGGCATAAAGTGTCAGCAAAAGTTGAAAGTTCATCAGGAAAATTAACGGTCTACTAACTACTCTCAGGTTAAATTGTTATCACATTGCTTCATTTTCCATGGCCATTTAAAATAATAGTAATATTAAATGAAGATACACTCATGGCATCAAATATTTTATTTGAGTACATGGACATTCAAAAGAATGTGGGAAATATTTAATTATTTTATATATATATATATATATATATATATATATATATGTTATGCTAATAGAGTGTCTTTTTCACTGTATAAAATTTTGCATTCATAGGAACATAGTTTTGAACACTATTATTCCACATCTGAGTACCTTTGCATAGTCATATAAGTGAACAATCCACATAGAACAGGTCTGTTTTCATTCCAGCTCAAAAATTAACTATATCGGCCACCGTATCGTAATCGGTGAATTTCCCCCCTCTAAAATTAGTATCGGTCTCAAAAATCCCATATCGGTCGGGCTCTACTATTTACACAAAGCAACAAAAGTCTTATTTATTTTATACTTATAAGATGCACATTCACACAGTGTAATGATAACCTATAAAGGATGAATTTTGCAACTTACTAGCTATTGGTATCTTTTGTTATTACCTAATATGTTCAATGTTAGGAAAAAAGAAATGAATAGAGGCTATTAGGCAAGGGAAAAAATCAGCGAACAAAGTCCTAATAAATAACTTACAATTCTAAACAAGTCCTTATCTAGTACCTTACAAGTTAGTCCCCTGTAGATAGATTCCTTGTTCTCAGTTTACAATCTTGTTATATACTTGTGTCCATATAAAGAACCTTATGCAAATGAAACAATTTGTACCATGTTGTAATAATATTTCTGCGGAATCTGTTCTGTTATATCTGGGGGATTTGATTCACTGCTCTCCTCGCTCTGTCCATGCATTGGTGCATGGATGGGCGGTAAGTTTATCCATAACAGAACCATAATGCTTGGATTGTCAGCTGAGAATGTGATTCTGACTGATCTTTTTTTCTTCTATTTTGTTGCAGATTTCTGCTGATTGAAAAGGCAAAGACAGAAGATGACCTGTGCCTTTCCTTAAATGCCAGCGTTGGTAATTAACCAAATGTCTTCATATAAACTGATGTAACGAAGATATCTGTGTTAGTGTAACTTTGAAGTTTACTTTGTGGAGAATAATCAGACAGAATAACCAGCATGTTTAATACAATGTATCTTTTAATAAATTGACATTTATTATTTGTTTTATCTTGCTTGCCTTAAAATGGGATATTAACTTTAATATTATATCTTCTCTCTAGGAGTTAAAAGAGACTGTGTGAAGTTCTCAAAGCAAAACTGCAGACAGCAGAAGTAATAAGGAACGTGACAGGGGCCTTCAAAACTTTTCTTGAGTTATATTCGCTGTGGATATATTCTATCACCAATGTCAGTGTGAGGGCACCAGACATTTAAAGATGAACCCTTATGTCAACTCTAACTTTAGAAAGGACCTCTTTCCTCACTTTCATCTGTTGACTCCCTTTTGAGTGTTATTTTCTCTCTTTCCATCCTTTGCATCTGTTCCTTTGAAAGTGGGCTTTTCCCAGTACAAACCACTTGTGCTGTGGCAAGAGACCATTTCTAAAGATTCGCTTTGTTCATACATTCAGTAAGATTCGAACTGCAGGTTTCCCAAAGGAGATATATGAAAAGGTAACACCATATATATGGACTAAGCTGTAGTTTCCTCTCTCCAATTACTGCATTATAATCCTGATGTAATCCTATCAAATGCATACATGAAAAGTTTAATATCCCATAAAGTTATTCTTAAGTACAGTAGAGAATATAAATAATGTTTATTAATGCTGTTTATAAATCTGTAAAGTTAATGATTTGCTTACATTTGTCTCTGGCCTAATATTCACTTTTAGGGTATTTCAGATTTTCTAAAAAAATTTAACATCCAAACTGGACTTGGATTTGAGGAAAATCTTGCATGTCATCGAGACAGCCAATGAAAAGCTTCACCATGGTTCTGTTTTCTTAAGATCAAGGCTCATATAAAGGTCATAATTCAACCTCACTCTAAACCTTTTCCAACAGTAAAGTATACATTTTCTTTCTTCATTAATAATGTGGCAGTAATTTGGTTATAACAGAAATTGTACAATCAGCACTTCAATCAGAAGTGCTTTCTAAAGCAAAGTGACCATTTCTTTTGGAAAGCTGGGCCCATTCTGTGAGACTGGGAAATCTGTTGAAACTTCCTGAACAAGGACAGTAAACCATTGGATATTAAAACAAGACTGTGACCAAATGTCACTTGAGACTGCTTGAATTGTTTTCTAAGAGTGTTAATGGATCATATGATTATCAGAAATTGGCCTGTCTTGTGTTTTAGGGTTTTATTTGCCCTACAATGAAGCCAAATCTATACCTCAAAATTCACAGTAAAAATTGTGGAGATTCTAAAATGCTGACACATATGAAAGGTTTCATATTAACTGCATGTCTTTCTTGTCTTTTAAACATCCCTCCATTTAAATAAGGAAATGTGAAGAGGTCCTAGAGGGCAACATTGGTCTGTATATGCATGCTGTTATTTTCATTTGTTTAATAATTTGCTATATATGTATATGTAATAGACTCTTTTGTATGTCAGTCATTTGCTCTTGTCAGTTACTTTGACTTTCCCTACATGTTCTAAAGCTTTAGACTAAGCTTGTTTATGTTTTTCCTTTATGTTATATATTTCCTTATGGTCTTCAGCTCAACTCTACCCCTGCATTCTTGACTCTCTGCTCTACCTAAGCTTTGCCTTGTTTATTTGTGCCTTTTGTTTGACTTACTTTCTTAATTATTTGATGTATGTTACACATAGTCATAAAACAGCACCTTCCATTTATTTAATTTTTTTTGTACATCTGACACCCCTACATCCTTCTGTCCTTATCAAAACCGTTGGTAAAGCTCAGAAACTGCATTGACACTGATGCTGATCATTCTTTTTTTCTTCATTTAATGCATCTAACAATTCCAGAACTTTGCGTTTAGTAACAACTGGTTAATCTTTATTGAGAGTTTGATAGTTATCTATCAAGTAGAGACACTACTTGAATCTTCAAAAGAGGGACAATAGTCATCATTGCTACTCAACAGATGATGTCAGAGATGATCTCTAATGCAATTGTGTTCCGTCTCTGGGCAATGATTGGCTGCCGGGATTTAAATGACAAACAGGACTCTATCAGGCCATAAGGCTTGCTGCGGAACAGAAGTCATACGACTCATATTTTGCATATATCACTGTGAGCATTCTCACAAAAGCATATTTTCAAATTACAGGTTTTGTATCATTTCTACACTGGATTTATCAGACAGTGTCTCTGTCTGGCAAAATCTTGAACTGAGCTCTTTTTGACAACAACTCTAAGAGGTGTTTGCAATTTTTCCAAACACTTAAACGCAACTCACTTTTTAGACAATTTTAGCATCACACAGCTGCTTATTTGCCAAACACACCAGCAGTTATGGGCACTGCTCGGGTAAAGCAACGCTTCAGTGCAGTCATGGACACCCCCCTGGATGAGGAGGAAGTCCTGAGGCTGGCCCAACGTGATGATGTTACTTCCTCCCACTCAGTTGCGCTTCCCTCCCCCAACTGTAACGGCAAAGTGCTTAACCTACAACATAGCAATGGAGGAAGGAGTGGAGGGAGGGATGAGGAAGATGAGGATGATGAGGATGACGAAGCAAGGGGAGGAAGAAGGGGTGGAGGAGGAGGGCGTCGCTCAATGCTCAGGGGTGAGGCTGGGGAAGAAGAGAGGTGGGAGAGGAACAAGAGATCATCCTCACCTCCGCTCTCACCCTTGCCACCCCGTGATCACCGCGGCCAGTGCTGCCGGCCCCGACGACGCTTTGTAGGCAAGGATGGGCGCTGCAACATCACCTTTGTCAACATGAGCGACAGGGGCCAGCGCTACCTCACTGACCTCTTCACCACCTGCGTGGACATCCGCTGGCGCTGGATGCTCGTGGTCTTCACCCTCTCCTTCTTGCTCTCCTGGCTTCTCTTTGGCTTCACTTTTTGGCTCATCGCCGCTGCTCATGGGGATCTGGCTCTCCTACCATCATCCTCTTCCACTTTATCTAGTCCTTCTTCTCGGGCTCCTATTGAACCTGCAGAGAATTTTGGCCCAGTGCAGACTGTGGAGACAGAGGAACGCTGCTTTCAGCAGGTGAACAGCTTCATGGCAGCCTTCCTCTTCTCTCTGGAGACGCAGACGTCTATAGGCTATGGTTTCCGGAGTGTTACTGAAGCCTGCCCCCTGGCGGTGTTGGCTGTCGTCTTGCAGTGCATTGTGGGCTGCATCATCGACGCTTTCATCATCGGGGCGGTAATGGCTAAGATCGCCAAGCCCAAGAAGCGCAATGAGACACTGGTGTTCTCCGATGTGGCCGTTGTGGCCATGAGGGATGGGAAACTCTGCATGATGTGGCGAGTGGGAAACCTGCGCAAGAGCCACCTGGTGGAGGCCCATGTGCGAGCACAGCTACTGAAGGTAAGCAATATTGACAGTGTATGTTTGTCTTGGCACAAATTTGATTGTGTCTTGTTTATGTTGCGCTGGCTGATATGGACTTATACTGACACCAAGCGTTGTGGATGCAGCATCACGCCAAAGCAAATGTTTTTACTTACCGATGCGACTGTAGAAATTCACTATATCCGGTCAGCCATAATTAATTAATTGAAGTAGTATTTCACCCAAAAATTCTCTCATCATTTACTCACCCTCATGCCATCCCAAACTGTGTATAACTTTTTTAGCTAGATGACGCTATAGGAAGTATAATTAAGCTTGGAATCATGATTGCAGTAGAAAAATGCTGATGTAAACATGTACAGTGAAAAAGGAGTTAAGATTTGGTAATTTCTCACCCAAAACCAACTGGATCGCTTTAGAAAACATTTATTTAACCACTGTAAATCTTATGGATTATTTTTATGCTGACTTCATCAGCTTTTTGGAGCTTCAAAAATTTGGTCACCATTCACTTGAATTGTATGTACCTACAGAGCACAGTTATTCTTCTAAAAATGTTTAATTTTGTGTTCAGCAGAAAATAAAAAAAATATATAATAGTTCTATGCCCACTGACTTTGCACGCATATTGTATTGCATAGCACTGGGCTTAAAACATGGTATTTAAGTAGGGCCCAAAGTGAGTAGTATTATTTGTCTGGTCGTGATCTTAATAGTTAAGATAATTAACTTTTATAAGCTAATGATATGACTGGATCCTTGTGTGAGGGTACATGCTTTTATACTGTACATATCTTTCTGAGAATGCATACTTTTTATACATATTTACTGAGTGCACTTTTATTTTAGGTATTTTCTAGATGTAATGGGCAAGAGAGGGTTTCATAATTGATATAAAAGAGCATGTTAGCAGTTTCTTTTTGTAACATGTCTACAATAATTTGCCACAATTCAAAGGCAAATGTTATAATGGCTGTTAATTTAGATTTGAATTATTGGAAAGAGATCAGAGAGAATAATCAGAAAAATTAGAACAGGGACAGAGAAGTCTTTAAAAGGGACAGTACCATTGTACAGTAATGGCACCAGATGGTAATACTACTCTATTTTGATATTTACTATGGTATTGAATAATTAATGCACACGGTACTCCCAGGTACTTCAAAGAATACCATAGAATTGCCATGGTACATGTCCAAAAAAGTACTATGGTAACATGGAAATAATTACTAGGCAAAGGTAGAATACAAGATGCGTGTGTGTGTGTGTGTGTGTGTGTGTGTGTGTGTGTGTGTGAGAGAGAGAGAGAGAGAGAGAGAGTAAGCGAGAGATGGACATCTGGACAGTGGGTTTGGTTAATGAGGGCTTATTGTTTTCTGCTTCATATTGAGGGTTTATAAGATTTCCAGAGAGGATTAATATTACCAGAGCAAACCATTGTCTTTCTGATCTTCACTGTCTGTGTGTATTTATATGACTTAATTTAGGGGCCTGATTAAATGTATTTGTGCCACTATGTTTTTATTTATCAGTGACTGAAATCTTTTTGTCTTAAATGTGGATGATTGAGCTGCATGTGTGTCAGTATGTACTGTATGTGCTTGAAAGTCTCTGATTCTGGTCTTGATTTGGCTATTACATGAGCATTGTGTAAGAATTCATGCAATCATATTTATTACGTGTGTGTGTGTCAAGATTTGCCTACATTGTAGGGACCAAAAATTAGTTGTCAATGTAGTTTGGATGGAAGTGATTGACAGCACAATGAAGTTGCGACTGCAAGTTCACATTTTTGAGATATACACGGACACTTAACTTGATTTGTGACATTGCAGAGAAAATGCATTTGCAAATGTATGTGAATGTCAATTTGGAGTGCAATTTTACAAATTGTGTTCATGGATGGTTTGCCAAATTCTGTGACTGAGGATGTGTGCTGTGCTGTACGGTCTTTCCCCTTCTTGAACATCCATAAATTCATCCTCAAGTGAGATCTTATGTCCTTACTGTGTGGGTTATTGAAAAGACAGTGAATATCTGATTAGATGGGACACTGGTGTACATTTGAATGGAGAAATTGTAACACTGAAAATGATGGCCGTAGGAATGGATGTCTCACCTTCCAGTTAAAAGAGCCCATTACTTTTTTTATAGAGACATCGACTCTCAGTTTTCATCTAGTATGTGCATGCGCAAGAGAGAACCAGTACATTCAGTTTGTTCATGACCAAGACGTATTGGTAAGACATAAACAACGACTCGTGACTAAGTGATGTGGTGTATTCGTTCAGCCAATCAAACCAGTGATATGCTGCTTCATCGGCTCATGCTATAATCAGTTTTTACAGGCAAAAAATAAAGGCACCAAAGCAGTCTTATGCTGCAAACTATAGCTCATTGGCTTCGAAAGGGTGAGACATCAGTGAATGAGAAATATGAGTCAGTGCACAGTGTGCAACAATGATTCGTTCACATAAAAGATTAGTTATAAAAGACAGATTCATTCACAAACTAATCAAACAGACACACAGTTGTTTTTCTCTTATCACATGTGTCATGAATATGTCCTAACTAACTTCGGCTATTTAGGACATAAATAATTAAATACAAGACATTTTATCATAGGCGCTTTGTTGCCAGTGGCATGTCCAGACTGTTTTGACTGGGGTGGCCCATGTGGGGCACAGACTCATTTGTGGGTGACATGAAGTGTAACTCAACATCCCTGATATTATTAATAATAACATATGTACATTTTCATGAATTTTTAATAGTCAAATGTTACTAAGCTAAATAATTGATTAACTGTTTTTAAATGTTAATACTGCAAAACACAAATGACTCCAAATAGGTAATAGTAACATTTATTTTTTACATTTGGTATTTTTTCAGTATCATTTTGTAATGTATGCAGTGTCTCTTGAAACTGTATAAATGTTATAGACACTTCTAATATGAACACGGTAGTTCTGTGCAATTTTATGGAGTTTGAGTTGGAGAGATGATGCTACCATGACATAATACTATCAAGTAAGCTATTGTTTTATTTTGAGCAATAAAGTTGTTGAAGTTCTTAATCTTATCATAGGTCTACACATAAAGACTGTGCATAGATTTCATTTTTGTGTTGGGTTCTCAATTAAGCCATATATCAAAGGTAATTTGATTCATTATACTTAATTTTATATAATTATATATTGTTTCCTGATCTCCCAAAAATATTTAAATTAATATTTTCTTAAGCGACATACTATCAATTAAGACTGAATGCATTACGTTAAAAAAGGAAATAAATGTTGGCTATATGAGGACTCATATTATGATAAAGACTCAGCTTATGATAAAGAACCTGCCAATATTTACAAGGTTTGCGTCAATGCGGCGTCATATATTTTAAAGATTTTTAAAAACTTTGTTTGAGGCAGATATTGTAAGTAAACAAGATTTCCTGCATGTTTAAAAAACATACTTATGATGCACATATCGATGTTATACACACCCCAAAACATCATATGGGACAGCAGTCAGATATTTCATATCTGAATGAATGAACAGTTCTTGGCTAGAATAAGTTAATGAAGTATGAAGAAGATTACCGGGTTACAGTTTTTGTCTAGTTAGGATATGATAGAAGTCTGGCTTGTACATTTCAAACACTGGTGATGGGACGCATAGTAGTGCATTCCTGTAGGTTGTTTCTTGCGGTGCGAGATTCATTTTCAGAGTTGAAGGCGGTCCAAGAGATGTGGACGGGAGCAGGCGGTCAGAAAATATCCTGAAAAATCTGATGTGGATTTGATTAATGAATACAAGAAAAAAAATCTTACAATAATTATGCATTTTTTTACTAGGTAAAATAAATGTGCACACAGCACGTGCATCATATTATACAATATTTAGAATAGGCAGGTAGTCAATGGGGCTTGAGAAGAATGGCAGAGCAAAGTGTGGGCACGCTGTGTCATCAAAAGATGTGTAACTTGGACAAGTCATTGGTCAATTAGTGTTAAGAAAGCAACCTCAGGCAAGTCAAATGGGCATCATGACACACGTCTTCTGATAATTGCAATAACAGAAAAATAAAACGTTTTTACATGTGTACACTTGTTGTCTATTTGTATGGCTTTCACCCTCTGTGGAAAACAAATGTAGGGTTGAGGGAATGGGAGCGGTCAGGAAGAAAATCACTGCGGGATGAGAGCATGTGAACATGGAGTAGAAATTAGCGAGAGAGATCGTGTGTGGGATAGAATCTTGCAGGAAGGAAAAAACTATCCCGCACGGACCTCTATCGGGACGATCATAGTGCTTTTTGTCACTTTGTACAGTGATTGCAGTGAATGTTACCATTGATTGTAGTGAAATGGTCCCTCACTGGATTTCCTCAAGACCTCTTCATGGTTGCTCTTCAGTGTTGCTGTCTCGAGGATCATGTGACATGCAGTGCACGTTCAAGCCAATAAAGACATTATTTCATTTCGGTTGACTGTACGCAGTGTATTCCACTCTAATAACTATCATTTCCTGACATTGCTTTCCACTCTGATTTAACCCAAAAAGGTATAGCAGCCTGGTTGAATATTTTATTTTTTCAGTCTTTCAGTGATGTTTGTGGTTGTCTTCCTTTTATTCCTTTCACATTTTGACTCCACAACACACTGTTAGAGCTAACACTGTTTGCCACATCATGTCTGTTTAGCACATAGTCATCAAAAAACACTTCTGTCTGAAACTGCTATTAAAACACTAACCTTTGACCTTTTATCCTGCAGCCACGGGTGACCCCTGAGGGTGAGTTTCTGCCACTGGACAACATGGACATTCATGTCGGCTTTGACACAGGAACAGATCGCATCTTCTTGGTGTCACCTGTGACCGTTGTGCACGAGATCGATGAGGAGAGTCCATTCTTCGAGATGGACAGATGCACACTAGAGAGAGACAAAGAACTGGAGGTGGTGGTGATTCTGGAGGGCATGGTGGAGGCTACTGCTATGACAACCCAATGCCGTTCTTCATACCTGACTTCTGAGATCCTCTGGGGTCACCGATTTGAGCCTGTGCTCTTTGAAAGGAAGAACTGCTACCAGGTGAGAGACAGAGTGCTCTATTTTCATGAGTGCTCAAAGTGTTGCACTACGCACAACGACCGTGTGCTACATCTTATTCAATATTCAATTGTATGTAAATTAAGTGCCGCAAATCACATTTTGCTACTTTCCTGGGAAATATGTAATTGCGCTAATACCACGTCTATTTTCAGCGCAACATCTAAATTCAATTCGTACATTTGCAGTTTGGAGATTCCACCAGAAGGTGGTAATAAAATTCATGTCCAAACTCTCAAAAATAGTGAAACATTAAATTATGTCCCTGACAATTGCCGTTTTTGTGTCCAGGTGTACCTAGGAGAATTGGTGCTGTTTTAAAGGCAAAGGTGGTCACACCAAATATTTATTTAGCTTTTTTATGTTTACTGGACTTTTTATGACATTAAGTGTTAAATGAAAACTATGTATGTCATTATTTTTGAAGACATCCTCACTACGCAACATTTTTCGCAAGTGCCTAAAACTTTTGCATAGTACTCTACAATTGCATTTATGATCTAATTTATATTGGTATTTTTTCACCTGTTGTCATAGAGTGATTTTTAAGTCACTGCAAAAGGGGCAGGTGGAAGAAGTTGAAGAGGGTAAAATGTTTGGATTTGGTATGATCATTTTGACCTCTTTTTTATTTATATTATATTTTCATTTCGTTTGAAGTGTAATTTTAATTTAGAACAATTTTTGGTTTAATTTTTTTGTGTTTCCAATAAATGA
Source organism: Xyrauchen texanus (assembly GCF_025860055.1). Lineage (NCBI taxonomy): Eukaryota > Metazoa > Chordata > Actinopteri > Cypriniformes > Catostomidae > Xyrauchen > Xyrauchen texanus. The sequence goes on from NC_068290.1 coordinate 30,227,992, forward strand.
ATTACATAAATCAACCAGTAGAAGTGAAGTGAGTGCTGGTACAATCACTGTTAATACTAGGCTAGCCATGATTTCTGTGTCAGTACTGTAGATGAAATTATTAATAATTCTTACTTTCTTTATAATTTAGCAGAACTTACCTACAAATAATATTTTCCATGCAAATAAAAGGAGAGTGTCACTGTCGTAGAAAATAACATAATTTTCTATTCTTCTAATTTATTGCAGACGACTGTCATTTACACTACTTCTTAAGAACGTGCTGTCTTTGTTTATATTGTTGGTGCTTGACAGGAAATTACATTTATAGTAGGATGCAGATGGTCCAATAACCGGAGAAGAACCTCAGAATTAAATTGCACTTGACCCAGCCCATTAGCGCCAAACCCACTTGTGCCAACACTTAGCGCATGCATGCACAAAAATACCAAAACTTTAATGGCCATGCCCATTGACTTTGTGCTTAGCACTAGCGCTCTTAAAATAGGGCCCAAAGAAGAAAAAACTGGAGTAAGTGAAGGGAAAATAGAACTAATGAGTGGAAATGCGGTGGTTGTAATGTAATGTCTCCTGAATTTTGATCACCTTAAACCCTGTTCTTTTACTCCCTTTCAGACTCTGTTATTTCCTTTCAAACATGTAATTCTAGTAATGCTTTGTACCTGTCATGTGTCCTCCCCACCTATAGGTGGACTACTCCAACTTCAACAGGACATATGAGGTCACAGACACACCCACTTGCAGCGCCAAGGAGTTAGCAGAGAAAAAGTACATCCAGGGGTCCCATTCCTCATTTTGTTACGAGAATGAGGTGGCTCTGCAGCTCTCCTCTGTCCCTCCCAGCCCTGACCGATTCTCTCCATCCCCCTCTTCTTGCCCCTCTCCCTCACCCTCTTTTGTATGCCCCACACCTCCGCCCCGATGGGAGTCCTGTAGTTAGCACCCACATATACACTGAGCCATGCAGCTGGCATGAAAAAGGGCATGGGGAGCACATTGGTCAAAGAAATAAAGAGATAGAGAAAGACATAATTATAAGGGGTCAGGATAGAGGGAGGAGTTAGTACTGGGGGTAGGGAGAGAGAGAAAAAGGAGGGAATAGACTGAAAAGACATACTTGGACGGGGACTAGGTTAAAGAGGACCATAAAAGGACAATTGTAAGACATTTTAGTGATTTTTGACAACAGGTCATGCTTAAGGTACAGTATACTAAGAAAAGACAGAAAGCACAAAAGATGGAGAATAGGTGAGGGAGAATCACAGAGAACCAAAAAGCAAGACAGTGAGACAGAAGGGCAAATTCACTTGTGTATGAGGTATTTTGGTGGTCATAATCACCTGTGTCATAGGCACTAACCACCAGTTATACAGATTAACCAGGTCTTCTGTAGTCTGCTGCATCATCGACAACCTAGCACCAAGAACCTGCAAGCAGGTGAATTGCATCATGCAAATAGATTTTAGCGCTATTTTTTAGCCATATCTGCGCCGTTAACAGATTTGTATAATTCCTTTAGCGAATCGGGTTCTAAAACCACTAAGACAGTGCTAATCTCAGCGAACACAATTAATTCTTAAAAAGAAACTAGTTTTAAAAATTAGAAGCTTTGTGAAGAAGGAACTGTTTAGATGGGGGCAAACAGGAGGTAAAGAAACTCTTAGGAAACAAATGTTTGAGTTGTTGAAGTTTGAGTCAGTGTGTAGCCACTGGGGAGAGAAACGAACAGAGGGATTGAGAGAAAAGGTCATTTTGACAAAAGGAGGGCTGCAACACCGATCCAGTAGGCTGATTGGACCTGGCAATCTTTTTGAATCATCCCTGATCTGCAGTCGCTCCAGCATGTACCAGACAGAGACACAACAGTGGCCCCTAGTGGCTGTAACAAGTATGAGTATTTGCAGACTTAACAATTCAGAGAATGTAGAATGAAACAACTATTAACATAACACCCAATGGCAATATCATGCACAAATTATAATTTTCATCATTGATCATGATTCTCCTCTTTGAAAAAATCAGATTACTTGTTGCAAGAATGTTTGTGCCCTGAATTGAATGTCGGCATACCTGTTGGAGTCACTGCAAAACAAGAAACTACTGAAAAGCTGCAGCATTTTCTAGTTGTTTCTCTCATGTACTGTGTTTTTTAAATGTTCTATTGAATTTAAGTCAGACATCCGTTTTGTATCATGGTCATAGTACAAATTCAGGTGACCACAGATTGTGTAAAGCAATTTTAATGTAACTTGTAACAATGCAACATACCACATTTGCCACAATTGCACAGACCAAAAATTAATTACATTGTTTTTAGTTGTATGTATGGAAAACTACATTGTATGAAGAATACATTTCTTTTTTTGAAGGGTGTGGCTTGAAAGTAAGAGTAAGTACTGTCTGTTCTGGCTGATATGACTCATTGGGCAACATGTCTGGCAGGATCTGTCATCAGCACTATTGGGATTTTAGACTTTCGTGTTTTGTTTTCCTTCAGTGTTTCATCACTGTGTTAAAAGCTTGTAGTATGATCCATGGTAACTGATTTATTTACACTGTAGTGTACACCCTTTACTGTGGCATCTATGTTATTTTATGTCTTTCCTTCACAACCACACAAACATCCCAACCTAAACATGTTGCTGGACAGGTTTTTTTGTGTGCCTTTGAAAGTGAGTCTGCTTGTTTTGAGGTTTTTGGGTGTAAAGGAGAAATTTAGGAGGGTGACATGATACTGATGTTAAAGAGATAGTTCACCCTAAAATTAAAATTATATCATAATTTACTCAACTTAATGTTGTTCAAAACCTGCATGGCTTTCTTTATTCCATGGAACACAAAAGGAGATGTTAAACAGCATGACAGTCTCAGTCACCATTCACTTAAATTGGATATTTTTTCTCTCCACTCAATGAATTGGTGACTGAAGCTGAGTTCCATGTATTAAAGAAAGTCATATGGGTTTTGAGTAGCATTAAGTTGAGTAAATGATGACAGAATTTGTATTATTTTCAGGTGAAATGTCTCTTTAAGGTAGTAAAAACTGATGACATGTGGGCTTCTGATTCTGTTTATTTTGATAGAACACCTGTAATTTAAAGCAGTTATGCTTCAATATTTGCATGGCATTATCATTAGAGACACATTTTTAATTTTTTATTTTTAGCTCAGTGGTGGATATGTGGCCAAATAAAAATGTATATTCTGAATGGGCAGAAGATGAAACATGTTCTGTAACAGTTAAATATTTTATAAAACTTTCTTGGTGTGGACTAAAATAATCATGCACTGGATTGAACACTATTCAGATATTGCAGTATACATTTTAGGCTACTTACTGTATAGTTGTTACTATAATAGAAACGTCTTAGATATGTAGCCCTGAGCTTTATATGAATAAATAGTTATTGTTTTAATTGATCCACTTAGACAAATTTTCTGTTGACATGTGTCTTTGTGTGTGTGTGTGTGTGTGTGTGTGTGTGTGGGCATGTTTATGTGGTTTACGAGGACAATTTTTTGGTTACAAACTGATAATTACAAGGGTATTATGCTATAAATGTGGTTTATGAGGACATATCTAGTGTCCCCATAATTTAAATAGCTTAAAAAACATATTAAACAATGTTTTATTGAAAATGTAAAAATGCAGAAGGTTTTTTGTGAGGGTTTAGTTTAGGGGTTGTGTTAGGTTTAGGGGATAGAATCTATAGTTTTTACAGTATAAAAATCATTATGTCTATGGAAAGTCCTCATAATGATAGGTAGACCAACATATGTGTGTGTGTGTGTGTGTGTGTGTGTGTGTGTGTGTGTGTGTGTGTGTGTGTGTGTGTGTGTGTGTGTGTGTGTGTGTGTGTGTGTTTCTGGTTACCCCAGTTTGGTATCTCTGCCATGACTCCACCTCAATCTCTTGCACTTTTACCTCAGTTTTGTTTTTTAAACACTTAAGAAAAACAATTACCCAGACTAATTATCAGATGCCTGAGATCACCATGCATCCAGTGGCTCATGTTGTATTTTTGTTTTCTTTTCTAAATGCAATGAAGTTATTGGTCAATCAGTGTCCAGGCCTCTGTGCTGTTCCTTTGATACCGCTCACATTACTGTGTAAAAAGAACGTGCTTCATAAACATTTGTTGAATGAATAAACGTGTTTTCTTGAATTGTCTCCTTCATTTCTATTGGATTGCATTTTTTATCTTTTATTTTAATAAGATTTTAATCAGCAAAGATAATTCAGGTAGAATTTTAACTAATTGTGAATTACGTAATAATAGTTTTCATTTTAATTATTTAATAATTAAAATAATAATAATAATAATTATTATTATTAAACAGTAATTACTTCACAATTACTATTCAAAAATTATTTCAGAATTATAACAATAATAATAGTTTTCATTTTAACAATAATAATAATAGTAATTGTTATTATTATAATTATTACCTGTGCTCTTTTTTTATGTATTTTAGTGTCATTAAGCCAAGAACGTTAATCATCTCGGATCCTGACCCGCTTCTGTCATTTGTTAGGTGCGGCATCCAGAGGTCGATCTTCAGATTTCTCGGCATTAATGCGGAATCTGGGGCGTCCAGCTTCAGGGATCATTCTCGCGTCAAACAGACTGAGCTGCTGTCAACAAAGAGCGCCCAAATCCCTCTACCCCACCGCGCGACAGTCCTGTCGCAGCACCTGTTACTTTTCTTCGATTGGCCTCAAGCCACGTCAATTTGTCGAAGCCTCACCCATTCCACTCGCTTCATTGGCCATTCAGTCCTGTCGATCTTATTATCGCGCATATGATTGGCTATGGAGTGAGAAGCCGCCAGTAAAAAGGCGTGTATTCTCTGCTCTTCACTGGGCGGGTTTGAAGGAATTTGCGGGCTTTGATTGGCTTCCCGCGGGACTTTGCGCGTGAGTCCCAACCGCCATTGGTCAATAGTGAGGAAGCGTCGGCGTTGCGGTGAAGTCCTCAGCTTGCCCTCACTTGCTATACTCTCTATTTTATTCCCAGTGTGAATGAGTTTGCGGCTTCACGGCAGCGCTGTAATGTGAAAAGCCGCATTTGCACTATTCATACTCACACATTGAAAAGAAAAGCAAGAGGGCACCCTTCCTTTCATTTCACTGCTCTAGTCATATCCAGAGTGTGGATTAACACATTTAAGGTAAGACACGCGTTGTCTTGTATTTTGTCCATTTCTCCTTATTCTGCGCCGTGACCGTGGTCGTGTTTCAGTGGGTTATTGGGCCTCGAAATAAAGCCTAAAATGACACTGGAGAGGGACAGTCCCCCCCAAGAGCCTATATTGGAGGTTCATTATAGAAAACTGTTACATGCTGGCAGATTATGGACAAATATTTGGTGTAATACAACGTTTATCAGATATGTTGTAAGTGTTTTCTAATAGCACATTTTAATACCTTTATTAAATTGGTCATTGTTAACAAGCATTTGGACATCTCGTCTTTAAAGGAAAATAATTTAATTCCCGTTAAAGGGTGTTTCCCAGAGACATCGTAAGCAAGTATGAACGGTGCATTCGGTCTATACCTTTAACCTATTTCATACAGTATTAAACTGCTAATATCACAGGTGCTGCTCAATTTTCTTTTACTTGAGGTGTGGTTGACCCTCTGTATTGTAGGTCTTCTATTATGGAAATAGATCAGTTTTAAAACCTCCACGTTAAAAGGGACTACTGTAGACCTTAGCAGAGTGGATATAGACAGAGACCCAGCCTGGCTACCGGCACGATGACACAAGCTGTGTCACAAAACCTATTGAACTGCCTACCTAGACAGCATTTTGAGGCATGGTTGGCGCGTTCTCACTGAGTCAGCCTGGAAGGCGCATGTTACCATGCGAATCAGGAAAGTTAGCGGTGGTATTAATAATGTTACAATGGGATAAAACGGAAGCGCCAAAAAAAAAAAAAAAAAAAAGAGAAAAGAATGAAGAGAAAAGCTATACGCAACGAATGAAACAGACCTCAGGTGTCTCTCAAAGACATCCGTCTAGCGCGTGTTTACATTGGAAAACGATTGAAAAACAGCACGGAAGGACGCGTGGGTGTGAACGACCCCTAATTAGGGGCTGTGGGAGTCGTGGAGTAGTCAGGGAAAGTCAAGACACATAAACTGTGCTAATTCCTTTTCATTTTGTCTGAGAGAGAAAGAAAGCGAATACACCCTCATTCCAATCATATTACACAAACAGGCACACACAGGCACACACAGGTTCAACTCATATAAGGCAGTTGAGTCACTGAGTGTGTATCTTGTAATCGCTGTGATAGGGAGGGTGCTAAAGGGTAAGGTGTGCCACACTTGTCCCCTGTGGTTCCAGCATACAAAACACACACATATACAAATACACTACACTGAAAAAAGGAGTAAAAATGCAATTGTACCTCAACAATCTATTTCTTCTTGTAATCCATAAAAATTACTTAGGCGTAGCACCAAATCTTGAGTCCTGGGCACAGAACTATTTTAGGGCCCCTAAACTATTTGGGTTTGTGTTGGTGGGTAGTATATAAACATTTAGGTTGATTTTTAACAGTGCTGTACTGTTTATAAGTAATTTGCAACTTTTTTATTTTCAAACAAATATTCTTTGTATCAATAAATTATAAATGAAAAAAGAAAAAAGATGTCTGAAACGAGATGAGTACTAGGTTGTTCAGTTTATCCTGAGGCATTACTGTTTTCATATTGTTTTAGCAAGTCGTAACTTGCACACTGACATTTAAACAGGGTCCAAAATTTACTTAAATATTATTAAACTTATTATAATATTTATAATTGATCTATTATAAAAAAAAAATATGTATAAAACAGCTAGCAATGAAATTGAGTTTTGCCATTTTTTTTATTCAATTCAATTATTTAGCTGTCTTTTCCTTGAATATCAGTGACAAACAATACAGGTTATTCATTGTGTCTGTTAAGTGTTACTGCACCCATCATAAAAAATTAAATACATCATCATTACTGTTATACATATTCTTCTTTTGGCTTAAAATTGGGAATATTCCACATAAATCTCATTTAATTCTGGAGAGAATAAACTTAAGGTATCATATAGATAAACATCTGATGGTAAATTTTTCAGAGAGGTAAAATGTTTATAGATGCGCAAATCATGGCAGATGTTTCCTTGAAAGGAATATTCCCGGTTCAATACAATTTAAGCTGAATTGACTGCATTTGTGGCATAATTTTGATTACCACAAAAATTCCTTTGACTTGTCCCTCCTTTTCTTAAAAAAAAGAAAAGAAAAGACAATTGTATTTTACTGAAGCACATACAATGGACGTGAATGGGGGCCAGTAATCCCAAAAAGTTATAATATTCACTGTTTCAAAAGTATAACCACAAGACATAAACAATGTGTGTTAATATGATTTTAGTGTGATAAATTCCCTTACTGACCTTTTGTGTGTAAAGTTATTGCCAATTTTATATCTTTGTTGCCATGACGATGATAACAAACCCTAAAACCATAAAATGTCTGTAAAAATGATGATTTAAACAACTTTACAGCTCAAGTAGTAAATTAGTTTTAACAGAAGAATTAACTTTTATACAGGAGCTTTTATACAATTAAAGCTTCACATTTCTGCCTTTAAACCCTCCACAAATTGGCCCCATTCACTTCCATTGTAAGTGCCACACTTTTACCCAGATTTTTGCTTTTTTAAAAGAAAAGGAGGGACGAGTCAAAATATTTGTAATCAATGTCACAAATGCTGTCTATTGAGCTTAACTTGTATTGAACTTGAAATATTACTTTATCAAAAGAATCGTGAATGTCACTATATTTAGCAAGGGTCAGATTGTTGTTCTCACTTTTTAATGTAAATCATGTTTTGATGCAGTTGCTTATAATGTTACCATCCATCTGGTGAACAAAACATGACAAAGGCAAATTTTGTGTGTGCCTAGTGTTCATTTTGGACCCTGTTTACAATGATATCTAAAAAATATTTACCTAAAGCTAGCTCTACACTAGCAGACTCAAAACTACTAGTTTTGGCCGAGGGTGTCACACATGCAGACTGTTTTGCTGAGATCTCGCTCTCCTCAGTCAGAGATATGACACACTTGCCAATTAAAAATGGTGGAGGGGTGATTGCAACTCTCTCTCTGACAAAATAACAACATGAGTAAAACTGCAATTGCAATAGAGTGATTTGGGGTGTTTTCAGACCTGTAGCTTGCTTGATTGTTCTGAAACAGGGGCTAAAATTGTTACAATGTTGCAGTTTCTTCTTGGTTCAGTTGGCTTTCACAAGGTTATATTTTAAAACGCACCAAAACTGTTAAATGTTTGTCAAGGTTATTTTTATCGATCATTAGTTGCTTTTTTATTATTTCTGCAGAATGACAGAATCACTATGGATTTTGATCTGTGTTTGTGATGATATGCAGCTGAGTTTCGATCAGTTCTTCTCAGTGACAGAATTATTTTTTCAAACAAAAAGATGTGGTTTTCAGTGCTTGAAGCCATTTACTCAGCAGTGAGTCTCGACTGTCAGGTGATTAACACCTCCCACTGAGAGGTACTAATGGGCACTCTGTCTCCCTTATCCTGGCCGGTGATTATGTTAATGAAGCTAACACCTGAAAATCATTGGAAAAATCAGCTAGTGTTGAGCCAGCTTCAGTAGCTAAGTTGACTCCTATGTCTGACTTTTCTTTTGCTAGAAACTCATAACTTGTCTGCCACCTCTTGCTCTTTCTCCACCCCTTTTCCAGTTCCAATTTGAACATCTGATTTCGGCTTCTTTTCTGTAGATACATTAATGAACTAAGTAATGTACTTGACGTGTTCTCAGTTTTCATAGCGTGCTGGCTGAACTTGTGGACCAGACCACTTTAGTTTTCACTAAGACGATATAGCTGCAGGCCAAGCTATTATCCGCTAGCAAAGACATACAGAGCCCTAACCCAACCCTTAACCTAACCCTAACCATGGGTGGATTCCACCCCCTTTTTGTGCATGCCCAACCCCCTTCGAGAGTAACCCAGCCATCTTCTGGAGTTTCTGGAGTTTTCACCCTAATCGGGACACCATGTAATTAATTTGATAAAAAAATGTAATCGATTGACAGCCCTAGTATAAACAGTAAAGTGAAATTGTGATTATTCTTTATCATATTTGATACATAAGGCTTTGAGTGTCATTGTCCTCCTGAGACCCAGCAATTAATCTTTGTATAGGACTTTTGTTATTTATGTTTCTCTTAGACCATATACTGTACGTGCCTTAATAGTCAACCTTTGGAGTCTTAATAGTCCCTAGGCTTTTCAGAAGTTTGGGAGTTTGGCCATGATATCTTCCTCTCCTTGTTTTATAGAAGTGTATGACATTACAATTCAGCACTTCAAATCAAATATGAATAAAATACTTTTTTTTTTTTTTACTAGGGCTCAGGAGGTTATTGCTAGATGACACCATCTATTAATGTAAACTTATATATTTATAATGCAATATGAGATCTTTATAATGACAGAAGAGTCTGCAAATATAAAATACAGATATACATTTCTGTTCCCACTTTAAATATATCTTTTAAAAAAATTACGTCAGCTCTGTGTTTTTTGTTTTGTTTTTTATTGGTGGGAATGAATGGTATGTAATTATGATTGAGAGATATACCTCAAAAGCCTGTTGTATTATATTTGTTACATGCATTTCTATGTGATTTTTCTACAGAATGATGTATGGAATTTTAACAAGTTGCTTCAATTCAATTATGAGTAACTATATAAACGTTAACATCACTTTTACTTGATCAAAATCAGTAAAGATTTCACAGCAAAAAGACAAGTGCATTACAGTAGAAAAGGCCCATTTTGGAAATTATATTACAAGGTCTTTTACTTCCAGAAAAGCACAGAAACTTTCATAAGGAGGCAGTAGACATTATTGCATATAATATGTTTTTCAACAAAGTATCCGTAATGTTGATAATGTGGTGGCTTTAGAAAACCATGTATCAAATATGATATGCAAAAAATAGGGTTAAGAATTAGCCATTGACAAAAACATACCGGTCAACTGAATCTGAATCATATGGTGGTTATGACTATGTACCGTACACATTTAAGGGATTGTTCACCATCATTTTGTTCCTCTGAAGATCCCTTGGATCAAAGTCAGCAAATCGTCATCAAATTGTTTCATACATGCAATTGTCATGCAGCAGATGCTACACATACGTGAAAAACCACAACTGAGTGATTGGCATGCATAGAGTAAGCCAGCTCGCATTATAGTCGAGCTCTGAAGCCCTGTGGGAATTTTGAGGACAGGAACAAAGAGCAGATGACAACAATAGAACGGCAAGTTTATACACATTCCCTGTGTGTTTCACAATCTGTCAAAAAACTTGGAAGGTATCCCTTGACTTTTATGTGTTTATGTTCCTGCCGGGTGAGGCAACTGCCCCTGCCTCCAGTCATGCAAGCTTTATTGCCCACAGTCAATCCAAGCTTTCTCCAACTCCTGGATCTCCCACTACAGTAGTATGCTTTATTGTGTAGGCTAATCAATCTGTATATAGATGTATTTTGTGGATAACAATCCTGCTTTAATCACAGGGAGCATGTTAATGTGAGTAGCCAGAAATACTGTAGATCAGAATTAAATCAATAAAAAGGCTTATGCGGATTTTGTGTTTAAAATAAGAGTTTACTTAATTTCAGCAGTGTAGTGGTTTAGTGTTCAGTGCAATAATTTAGAATTGTCTGTTTGACATTATGTATTGGGGTTTGGATAAACCGTTTTAGTCTGAGGAAAAAAGCATAATTGTGTGTTTTTCCATGTGAGGTTATACTCTATGTGTAGACCTCATTTCCACGCTTTGCATTCTGGCCTGGTTGTCACTTCACTGGCCTATCAAATTCAGAACATGCACATTGTCCCTCCATCCTCTCCAGACATACAGTACATGCGTGCACTCAAGCTCTTTCACACACAAAGAGAAACACGCATGCATCAAACACAGATATACTGTATATAAAGATATGTGTGTGTGTGTATATGTATATATATATATATATATATATATATATATATATATACATATATATACAAAACAAGCATCATATACACATACTTTAGTCTATGCATTCACACAGTCAGACTTAAACAGCTTATGCACAAATGCACTCTCGCTCTCATCTACATACTGTTTGCTAAATTGACTTGCTCAATTTGGCCGTCCTTCAGTATAACTGCAGTATTAAATATCACACTACTGTAATTCTCTCCCTAGTTCTCTCTCTTATGCTCTGTCTGTCAATTTGTCTCTCAAAATCACTCTGTATTTCCCTATTGCTCCTCTGTGATTGATGGACTGGCTGATTGCCCCAGTCGCATGATATTATTCTGATATTATTTAGAACATTATGATAATGGTTATGATTATATTAAGGGAAATGATCTGTCTCTCTGCAGTGTTTTCTCCATGAATAGTTGGACACTTCCACAAATAGGATACAAAATAGGGCCTGAAACTCTCCAAAAATGATTATGTTTTTTAATTTTTAACAAATAATCAGTGAAAGAATGTGCTTAAAGGAATAGTTCAACCAAAAATAAAAATTCTCTCATCATTTACTCACCTTATTTTCTCATATTACTTAGTGAAAAGGAATTAAATTTTGTATGTTTTGTCTGTTTCAGACCCAAAACTGAACATATCGCTTCAGAAGACATGTATTACACCATTCGAGTTTTATGGATTACTTTTATGCTGCCTTTTTTGGAGCTTGAATTTATTGGACTCCATTGACTTGCATTGTGTGGACAAAAACACCTCATATCTTCATTAAAATGTCTTTGTGTTCTGCAAAAGATAGAACATCATTCGAGTTTGAGACAGCATAAAGTTGAGTAAATTATGAGAGAATTAATATTTTCGGGTGAAATATTCCTTAGTTAATTCCTGGAATATTCACCCAAAAATGAAAATTCTGTCATCATTGACTCACTTTCACGTTGTTCCAAAGCTGAGGTTTGCCATTTATGCAACCCTGTTTCCAAAATGTATGTGAGAATTTTCTAACAATTAGTTAAATAGACAAAATGTTGGCCTATAAAAAAGCTAAATTACATAAAAAAATTGAATAAGCAAGTAACAGGGTTGCAAATTTATCCCAAATTAAGCTGTCACACAGTAGATGCTGGCTAGTTTGCCACCAAATGCTGATTTATTGTTATTGATAAACTTTTATTTCATATTATTTAAAGGAAAATATTTGATTTTTTTTTTTTTTTTTACAAAAACTTAATAACAGGGTTGAAGTTTGAGTGTGAAAAATGCAGTCAACACAATTAGATTTTTGGATAATTAAAATTTTTGTATGATTTAAATTGTAATTGTACACTTGAAAAGGTCACAGTCTCAGAGGTGGGCCAAAAATCACTATTTTGAATTGGTAGGAGTGTTGGGTGAATGTGCCTGCTACAACTTCTCTCGCTCTTTCTCCTACACAGTGCTGCAACGATGTCCAGGCTAGCAGGGGGCGATGCTAATGATGTCACCCACTTCCTCTCCACTGGAATGGGGCCTGGGACAACAACGTCTGCGCTCTCTGCCTCCAGCCAAGCTGATTGGGCAGCTAAGAGGCTCGTCTGGGTGCCTTCAGAGAAACATGGGTTTGAGGTAAGATGGGCAAGATAGTAAAAGGAATATTCTGTGTAATTGGAGCATTTGTCCACCTGTGTCTTTCTCAAGATTTGAACAAACCCCTAACTATTAAATCTGGCATGGAACCCATCCTGCACATTTAGTTCTACCCTGGCAACCACATAGAACACCCTAGCAACCACATAGTGATGCCCTGGCAACCACCCAGAGTACCCTAGAATACTTACAAGACAACGTCATTAAGTCATGTGCACACCAGCCACCCAACACTTGTCTAAATCAGGCCTTGAGTACTTTGATATGACACACTTTGAATAGAAAAATACACTTGTTGCAGCAGTGGTTGATAAATGCTAAGTGATATTGCAATGCAAATTGCTTCATCATAATGTGTCCCATGTTGAGATTGAGAATGTGACTAGCATAGAGAGAGACATCTCAGCACTTCCTGTTAGAGGTCATCTTTCTCTCTCTTTCTTTCTCAATGTCTCAGTATAACTATTTCTAATTCTCAGCCCCTGACACACTCTCCCTCAGACTGTCTGTCTCAATCAAACATTAATGTATTCTCTGTTTCCTACAAAGCAAATATATGTGTGTGTGTGTGTGTGTGTGTGTGTGTGTGTGTGTGTGAATGAGAAAGAGAGAGAGAGAGAGAGAGAGAGAGAGAGAGAGGGGAGTCAGTGCCCTGTAGAAGAATATTAAAGACCCCGATGAAATCTGTTAAAGGGACATTCACAAAAAACGTCTAGGTTACGGATGTAACCTCCGTTCCCTGATGGAGGGAACGAGACGTTGTGTCGAAGAAGCGACACTAGGGGTCTCTCTTGAGCGCCGAATATGCCTCTGATCTATGAAAAAAGGCCAATGAAAAGTTGGCAGATAGTATTTGCATACCCCGCCCCCGGACATACGGGTATAAAGGCGAGGAAATACTATGATTTCATTCAGGATTTCATTCAGCCAGAAATGGTCCGGCCACTACAGTGGCTCGGTTCAGCGACGTGGCCAGGAGGACACAACGTCTCGTTCCCTCCATCAGGGAACGGAGGTTACATCCGTAACCTAGACGTTCCCCGTCTGCCGCTCTCTCGACGTTGTGTCGGAGAAGCGACACTAGGGGTCCAATTTAAATCACGCCATGCGCTGAGCCGTGTACGTGTTCTGCTGACACAGGAGCGGGCAGGTATTTTACGTGCACAGGCGACCAGCTGTGTCAGACTGCACGTACCCTTCCCCAATGCCAACCTGGGAACGGGCAGAGCCTGGCTGGGCCTCTTTTCTCTCTATGTTTCTCGCATAGAGCAATAAATGGCCGGGGCCCTTACATGCATCAAGGGAAGGGGGTCTTATCCAGTTTCCTATTCTTTCAGGGGGAAAAGACCCTGCGGAGACCACACCTGCCCGGCAGGGGAGGTAAGAGTGGTGAATACATCACATGGGTTTTTAGGCGACATGTGGAAATTGGCGCAATGGTAGATCCAGCCTCAAGGAGGGGGGAGTTGCTACAACATGGTGACCGGAGGACAGCTGGGACTGCCTAAGGGAGACGCAGGTCCACTTTTGTAAGGGGACCGTACCGGCGATAATACACACAGGGGGAGTCCACGTAGGAATCCTGCCCTATGGAGCACCTATTCCAGTACAGGGTAGATTAAGTACCCGCAGTGGATTGGGTCGGTGAGTTCCTCCGCTGAACTGCGGACCCACAAGGGCTAGCAAGGAATCATCCAATTTTACCTCAACCAAGGGAAAGGGCGCTATATGCAAGCGATTCACCTGCCTCCTCCCAGGGCAGCGCTTGCAGGTTCACTACCTGGTCTCTAAAGGGCGTGGTAGGGACCTTGGGCACATAGCCCGGTCGTGGTCTTAGGATCACATATGTGTCTACCGGACCGAACTCCTGGCAAGTGTCGCTGACAGAGAACGCTTGCAGGTCCCCGACCCTCTTGATGGAGGCGAGCGTGATCTGCAGGGCAGTCTTAAGAGAGAGGGGAACAGGCTTGGCCGAGATGGATTTAACCTCCGGGCGCCTCTTAGGAACCTGATGATTAAGACGTGCTTACCCAAGGACTTGCCGTCTACTGCGTCATGGTGGGGCACGATAGCAACGACATACACCTTTAGGGTGGAAGGGGACAGCCACCCCTCCAGCCTCTCTTGCAGGAATAAGAGCACTGACCTAACTGCGCAGCTCTGTGGGTCTTCGGCAATGCTAGGCAATTGATATGCCAGCGCAGTGGGGCCCCTCTCCAACGGGCCCGCAGCTGCATGCCCGTTGCACACGGCGCCCCAACCCAGTCTGGAGGCGTCGGTCGTGACCAGGACGCGTTGGGACACCTGCTGCAAGGGTACTCCTGTCCGCAGAAAGCAGAGGTCTGTCCAGGATTTTGAAGTTTGGCGGCAGGCGGGGGTGATGATCACACAGTGCGTGCCACGGCGCCATGCTTGTCTCGTTACTCAAGTCTGGGGCCAGTGCTGAAGCGGTCTCATATGCATCAACCACAGCGGCACGACCGCCATATGCCCCAGGAGCTTGGAAAGGTTTTAAAGGGACCGCCGTGCCTGGCCTGAAAGTGGCGAGGCATTTCAGCATCGACTGCGAGCACTCGTTGGCGAGGCGGGCTGACATTGAGACTGAGTCTAACTCCATGCCGAGAAAAGAGATGCTCTGAACCGGGGCAAGCTTGCTCATTTCCCAATTAACCTGAAGCCCCAAACGGCTGAGGTGCCTGAGCACCTGGTCTCTGTGAGCGCATATGAAGACACGAGGGGACAGAGACATGCCAAAGGGGAGGACTTCATACTGATATGCCTGGCCGTCGAACGCGAGCCGTGGAAGGGTCGGTGCCAGGTGACCCAGAAAGAGGAAATTGCTCTGTTAGTGAAAAAAATGGAGTGGTCTGTTTACCAACTCCGGAGCAAACGTCTCTGGGTCGTCCGTCTCTGGAACGTTTGGGAGCCTTCCGGGTCCTCGAAGGGGTCCGTGAGACGGGCAGGCATGCGCTTCCTGCGGGGTGCTCAATGCTGGGGCTGAGAGCTGGGCCTACACTTGGTTGAGGCAGAGCAGCAGGTTTTTTTTTTTTTAAGCCGCAGGAGGACGCCCTCGGCGAGCAGGTTTGCGGCAGGGCAGGATGTGTAAAATGGCCTCCGTCTGCTTCTTTACCTCTGAGGACTGCTGGGCGGAGTCGTCAACGGTGCCGCTGAATGGATGAATCTGGGAGACGGGGGCGTTCGAGAAAGCGCCATTTCGACCAGGTCCAGTCCATAGATTATGTTTCTGGACCACAGGAAAATAACTCTTTTAACTGCGCTCTTGAAGCGCCCAGGGTCAAACTGCACTGCCGTACAGAGAAGGAAAAAGCCGCTGTAATGCTCCGTAGGTCCAACAGCAGGCAGCGTCAGAGGAACAGGAACGGGTATGTAACTCGCAGCTGACTGCATACACGACCATCGGCTCCGAAGAAAATTTCTGAATGAACTCATGGTATTTCCTCACCTTTATACCCGTATGTCCGGGGGCGGGGTATGCAAATACTATATGCCAACTTCTCATTGGCCTTTTTTCATAGATCAGAGGCATATTCGGCGCTCAAGAGAGACCCCTAGTGTCGCTTCTCCGACACAACGTCGAGAGAGCGACAGACGGGAAACGCATCTTGCAGCATCAAAGCAACTAGATGTAAATTATTTTCAATGAGTGTTGGTGATTACCGGCTACATGAGCGACAGAAGGGTAGACAGTGACTAAGTAGAAATGCCTACCTCGAAACCAACAGCACTTGGCACCCACAAGAATTTTAATCACTCCTTTTGCTTTAAATCCATCTATAGTTTACTCCTAAAAGCTAACAAAATTAACTTTTTGCAGATATTTAAAATGTACAGTCTTTCACTTCCAGGTAAATTGACCGAAAATATTGATGACTCATCTTGCACTCACACATTTTTGTCCAATAGAAAGCTCTCTAGAATGCAAGTAGAAAATGATGTGCAAATGATGCTGTAATGTAACTATAGCCAATTGGCTGTTTAAAAAATGGACAAGCCCTTTGGTATATCCTGCCAAAACTTCCTGTTTCAATAGGAAATACTGTACATCAACACAGGAAAGAAAACCGCATTCATCAAGCCATTTCATGGGGTCTTTAAGCATCGATCTCTGAGATGACACAGAAACAGTGTGTGCATAGCTGGGGGGGTCGGGGGTGTCAGGACCCCCCATCTGAGGGTTGTCCCCCCCTAAAATATCATTAAAATATGTGTATTGTAAATAATATAATGATAAATTCTTAAAATAATTGTTTAAGAAATTAAATTATACAAATGCAAACGGGGCAACAACAAAAAACCCCTTGGTGTCCCCTTCAAAAATTGCTCTTGAGAATTGTTATGTTTATTGTCCCCCCCAACATTTTGATAAAATGTTTGCCCCTGAGTGTATGTCCTGCTAGAGTTTTTTTTTCATACTGACATCAGACTACAGTGAATATGACTGTAAAAACTGATTACTAGTCAGACCAGTAGCATAATCAGCATATTGGCTGCAAACGTGGAGTTGATACTGTGTGTTTCGTGAAAGGCACTAGACAATGAGTACATACATTCTGTCTCTCTGCATCTTTAATGTTTCTCTGTGTCTCTCCTGCCATCAGTCTGCAAGTGTGTGTGAGGAGCGGGGTGACGAGGTGGAGGTGGAGCTTATCGACAGTGGGCGGAAACTGACACTTTCGAGGGAGGAGCTCCAGCGGATGAACCCGCCCCGTTTTAGTAAAGTTGAAGACATGGCCGATCTTACATGCCTCAATGAGGCCTCTGTTTTACACAACCTACGAGAGAGATACTATTCAGGACTCATATATGTGAGTATTTGTGTTTTCTCCACTAGTCAAGCTTTGATTTTGAGGTCACTACATGTTTTAAAGGAATAGTTCATCCAAAAATGTACATTTTGTCATTATTTACTCACTCTCAAGTCATTCCAAACCTGAATGAATTACTTTCTTCCATGGAACACAAAAGGTAAATTTTTGAAGAATATCTTGGCCACTATTTTCCATATAATGAAAGTTAAGGAGGACTGGGGCTGTCAAGCTCCAAAATAACAAAAAAGCTCCATAAAAGTATCATAAAAGAGTTACATATGACTCATGCTCTTTATTCCAAGTCTTCTGAAGCCATATGTTTTGTGTAAGGAGCTGACCAATATATTAGACATTATTCATTGAAAATCTTGAAATCTGACATGAAATGAACCCAGACTGAATGATTCTTCATGAATCTGAATGCATTTTTGCCCTAAAACTCACCCTAGTGCCAACGCCACACACCTACTTCACAAGCAAGAGGGAAGCTCAAGCTGTGGTATCGTGCTATCTAGTTATCTAGAATATCGAGTTTATATTGTTTGTAAACATTAGTTAGCTAGCAGGATAAGTTCACTTTGACAACTCACATACTGTAACTGCCATGGTTTCCCAAATGGTCTCTCCACTAACAGAGTGAAGATGTCCTAGCACACCGTCAATGATCTCAAACCATGGAAAGTTCTTTCTTTGGGCACAGCTTTGTCCATTGTGCTTTTCAACGGATTTGTACTGTACCCTCAATTTTTTACATTTTCCCAGACATGTGTCACTATGAGATGTATACACAACCTGCCAAGTTCAGCGAAACTCCACCTTTGTCATTGACCCTGCCTCAATCTCCTGTTGGCCTTGTTTGGCACAAGAGTAATTGGCTTGCCAATGGCCACTGGCCATTGGCTCAGAGAAAGCCCAGATGAGGCACGATGAATCCCAGGAAGTGAGAGTGGGAATGCAAATGGCCCTGGCACACACTAGCACACCCTCATTTGGCCCGATAGTGGAAACGTGGCTTTTATATGGAAAGCACTGGCCATCATTTTCAGAAACTCACCTTTTGTGTTCCATGGAAGAAAGAAAGTCCCCTGGGTTTTGAACGATATGAAGGTGAGTAAAAAAAATTGGCAGAACTTTATTTTTTGCCTGAACTATTCCTTTAAGAGATCAGTCAGCCCTGACTTCACATGAGTATGTGTGTGTGGGTATTTGTTTGTGGGTAAGTGAGAAGGGTAGTGATACACACACATGCAAATGTGTTTGTTCATCACAGACCTCCGATCTCCTCAGGTTTTGTGTATAAAGCAGCCAAGCAAATACAAATACAAATACACATGCAGTTACAATCATATACACAAACTCACACACACACATTTGTCAAGGGTCAACACTCTGAGTGTCTTAAGCCATGTGTTTACTATATGCTACATGGTTAAGTGATCAGGAGTGCCTAAGATAATGTGTATGTATATGTTACATGATTTTCATGATTTGTGTAGAATTATCAGAACCAACAACGGTTCATAACGAATCGGTTACTAACGTAACCTCGGTTCTCTCTAGATGAGGGAACGAGTATTGCGTAAGCTAGCTTACGCTATGGGAAAGATTCATCTTTTCTGAGATATTGAAGCCAAAAAATTATCCTTAATTTTGTATCCATTGTCAACGCAGTGCGGCAGCTGCAGACCTTGAGCGGGCTAGCTAGCGAGCTCATAGGTTGCTCTGCGGCAACTGCTGCAGCCTATAGACGAGCTTGGGCGAACTCGCATCCAATGAGAGGCGTCCGCACGCTCACTGCATCAAAGCCCGCCAAAATGGGCGTGACTAGAGTGCATATAAGCGTAGTTCGTAGGCTGGAACCCTGGTTTTCATTGAATGAAGCGAAAAATCGCTGCGTGGCGCGAAGCACGGCCGGTTACGCAATACTGTTCCCTCATCTAGAGAGAACCGAGGTTACGTTAGTAACCGATTCGTTCTCTTACGAGAGGTTCTCTCGTATTGCATAAGCTAGCTTACGCTACGGGAACCCTTTGTCAACGCCGTGCGCGCCAAGCATCCACTGCATGAGCCCCAGGGAATTAAGGGGGACCCGGGGGAGCCCTTGTGAGTGGGGAATTAATATTTGGCCGGCAAGAGTGCAGGCCAGTGTGTGTGTAGTACATAAGCACATAGACAGAGCGGCGGTGCCGGTCTGTGTGGAATGTGTCCCATTAATGCAGCTCACCAGGGGAGCTGTAGTGTATTAAACCGCTAGCAGTTTAGCCTGCAGAGCGGGTACTTCCAAATTGTAAAATCTGACAAAGGTGGAGGGGGAAGCCCAGCCCGCTGCCACACATATGTCGTGAATGGAAATCCCGCTGGACCATGCCCACGAGGAGGCCATGCCTCTAGTGGAGTGAGCCCTAATGCCTAGCGGGCATGGTAGGTCTTTTGACGTGTACGCGGCAGCAATAGCGTCCACTATCCATCTGGACAGTGTCTGTTTCGAGGCGGCGAGACCTTTGGTGCGCCCCCCAAATGAAACGAAAAGCTGCTCAGAGCGTCTGAAAGATGCGGAGCGCGCAGTATACAATCTCAGTGCTCTGACTGGGCAAAGGAGATTGGCGTTGCGTTCGCTATCAGATGCTGGTAGCGCCGACAAGGAAATGATCTGTGGAAAGGGAGGAAGGAAATTTGCTGGTTGTAAGCATGGTCTTTTTGCAAGCGCTTTGTTCAAAACCCTGAGATCTAATATTGGTCTGAGGCCGCCGTCTTTCTTGGGGACAAGAAAATAACGGCTGTAAAACCCCGACTCGCTCAGAGGCGGCGGCACTCTCTCTATGGCCCTTTTGCACAGAAGGTTTGCTATTTCTGAACGAAGCATGCATGCTGCTTCCGTGTTCACAGTAGTTTGGAGCCGTGCTCTGAAGCGAGGAGGACGGCCATCGAACTGTAGCAAATAGCCCTGTTTTATTGTGCTTAACACCCATTCGATATCCCTGGAATATCTTCCCACGCTTTGAAGCGTAATGTTAGAGGGTGAATAGCCAAATCGCCCTGATTGCCGCACACAGCGCGCTGAACAGAATGTGTGAGCACGCTTAGTGTGTTTATGCATGACTGATCGCAGACAGCAGAGACAGGCTGTTCTGTGAGTGACTTCCCGATTGGGGTAAATGGGGAAAGAGTCACATCTGATAAGTGATGTGCGAGCATAGTCACGGGCACTGGACTTACATGCGGAGAGTTGTTTGCTGGCCGTGTGACAGAGCGGGCAGAGGAGGGGCGCGCGCACGGGCTCGTGGGCGCGTTTATTAACTCTAACACTCGAGCGGTTCGTAACCGCTTTATGTGAGTGTGCTCTGATAGGGACACGGGATGTGTAATGCTTGTGTGTAGGGGTGAACACTGGGTTGTGGGCACATTTTCTACACATAGGGCATGTTTGCTCTTTACAAGATTTCTTTGGGTCGCCGTGAAAATGGCGTTTGAGCGCAGGCAAGCGGGTGTTAACACCGGCTTGTTGGCTGCTGAATCTACCACTGTAGTAGCCTGAGAGAAGGGGACTGACAGGGGGCGAAGCTTTGACGGTGGTCCGGCCGCGGCGGGACTGATCCGTCGTTTTGTCAACAAAGCTAGGAGGACTTCGGTTGTTCAGGTTTCAGCGCGATTCTAGTCCGAGGCCCGTGGGGCGGCGGTCTGCGGCGGCTGTCTGAGCACGATCGAGGGCGGCCGCCCTGTCGACGCTGAGAAGTCTGGCTTTGCTGAGCTGGGCGCTGTGAAGAGGCTCGTGCAGGAGGCTCACGTGGGCAGCCTGCAGAGGAGTTAGCGCGACGAGGCAGAAAGAGATTCATGGCTTGTGTGGCTTTTTGGACCTCTGAAAACCGGTCAATGATACCACTCACCGCGGAGCCGAAGAGACCGGATGGAGAGAGCGGTGCGTTGAGGAATGTAGAGCGCTCTGCTTCTCCCATGTCGGCTAGCGTTAGCCACAGATGTCTCTCGGTCACAGTCAGCGCGGCCATGCACTTCCCTATAGCTTGGGCTGCAGCTTTGGTAGCGCGGAGGGCGAGGTCCGTCGCACTTCTTATATCTGCAACCGCCTCTGGATGCCTGCTTTCCTCATCCCACTCCGTAGAAGGTCCGCTTGGAGGATCTGTAAAACGGCCATAGAGTGCAGAGCAGATGCAGCTTGGCCGGCGGCGGAATAGGCGCGGCCAACACAGGCGGAAGTTGTTCTGCAGGCCTTAGACGGGAGCACTGGTTTAGACCGCCGGAGGGCGGGCAAAGGTGTGCTGCTACCGCATCCTCGACCGGAGGGATGGAAGCGTAGCCCTTCTCGGTGGCGCCGTCCACCGAAGCAAGAGAGGTGGAGACGTGGGATCGGACCCTGGCCGAGATTGGCGCGTTCCAAGATTTGGAAAGCTCGGCGTGGAGTTCCGGCAGGAAGGGAGCGGCCCGGGTAGTGGGTGCTGCGCGGCGGCGGCTCTGAAGAAAGCAGCCGTCGAGTCTGTTGGGTGCCTGCTCAGGGGGCGGTGACCACTCGAGCCCGAGGTGGTCGACGGCCTGTGTGAGGAGGCGTGTTAGTTCCCCTTCGACTCCGGCGCGGGTCCTGCTGGATTCCTGGGCCGAGGAGGAGGCGTGTGAGCCTGACCACTCCTCGCTGTCCGAAGCCATGATGGAACAGCGGCCCTTATCCTTCGCTTCTTCGTCCGAGATGGCAGCAGAGCAGCCGCTCGGCGGCAACTGCGCGTCCCGGGTGGGCGGGGAGGGTGAAGGCGATGCTCGAGGGATGGGCTCCGGCGAGGCAATCGCTTCTACCACTGGTTCCGGCAGCCTTTGAGAGCGGCGCTTTTTTCTGCACGGCTGAATAGAAGGCGGCGCGGCGGCTTCGGTCCTGAGCGTTTCGAGTCGAGCCTGCAGGGTCGACATCGGCAGCTCCTCGCAGAGATCGCATCCGCCTTCAGCGAGGGCGAGCTCTGCATGCCCCAGTCCCAGGCAGAGAGCGCAGATGATGTGGCGGTCTCCGGTGCTGAGAGGGGCGCGGCATGAGGCGCAAGTGGAGCGAGGCATCTTTAAAAAGACGCTCGTACTCTTTTGTGAAGTTCTTAAGAACTAGCTTGCTTTAAAAAGGATACGTCGCCGGATGGCGTAGCTCGCAGGACGGCTGAAGGTGGCGAAGACGGCCGGCTTCTTCGAGCGCTGTCCACGCTTGCTTGATGCCCCTCGAATGGCGACGCGGCTTCTGGTTCAGAGATGCGAAGAGCTTCGCTGAAGAGATGAAAATCAGGGTTCCAGCCTACGAACTACGCTTATATGCACTCTAGTCACGCCCATTTTGGCGGGCTTTGATGCAGTGAGCGCGCGGACGCCTCTCATTGGATGCGAGTTCGCCCAAGCTCGTCTATAGGCTGCAGCAGTTGCCGCAGAGCAACCTATGAGCTCGCTAGCTAGCCCGCTCAAGGTCTGCAGCTGCCGCACTGCGTTGACAATGGATACAAAATTAAGGATAATTTTTTGGCTTCAATATCTCAGAAAAGATTAATCTTTCCCGTAGCGTAAGCTAGCTTACGCAATACGAGAGAACCTCTCGTAAGAGAACTGGTGGGTTGCGACCCAAAAATGTGTTAAACATAAAAAACAACATTAAAAGCAAATAATTAAATGCACTTATAGTCATGTTTAGTTAAGATACTATACGTATACTGTATAGTTTATAGTAATGGACAACTCCCCTGTTGTAAGACCCCGCCCATTAACTGGAACAAAACCTCTAAACACTCCCCAACCTTCACCTTCGCTCACACCACCACAATAGCTAAATAAATCGCCTCATCACCTTTTAAAGACAACACTGAAATCAAAGGCTGTGTGTTCAATTAAAGTTTATAGTATTTTGATGCAAATTCATCTGTCAATTGGTAGACACTTGCATCCCATGCTGGATAGACAAAATAGGCAGGAGGAAGATATGTTAAATACCTGTGGCAGGGCGGAGGGTGGGGCCGGGTTGTGATTATACACACCCGGTCCCTTATCAGGCTAATTAAGCCTCCGGGAGGGATAAAGGCCGATGGCAGACGGTGGTGCGAGGAGAGAGAGATCGTTTACGGACACGTCGTCATGTGTGTGTTTGTCTTTTAAGTTTCTCATTAAAATATAAGTTACGTTCTCACCTCCTCCTTCCCATTGAACTCCTTTACACTGGTGCCGAAATCCGGGAAGGAGGAGGTCATCGGCCTTTATCCCTCTCTTAATTAGCCTGATAAGGGTTAATCACAACCCAGCCCCACCCTCCGCCCTGCCACAACCTTTATCCTCAAAAACCATGAACAAAACTAAGCACTGTGAAAGGAAATACAACCCAAGCAACATTTAATATGGGATACAGGTTTGGTATTGTTTTAGGTCACCACTTGATGTTAAATTTAAAATATGGGTTCAGGAACCATTGTTCTGGACAGCTCTAGTTTTGCAAAGCCAGACTTTTGACAATTGGCATGAAGTCTAGCCCACTTTGCAGCTTATTCCTGGTAAGAACCAGCCACTTAGACAGGAAGAACTGCCCAACTGACATGTAAAGGGGCCAGTGTTGGGTATGTTACTTAAAAATAGTAATCCACAACAAATGACTAATTATTTCTTTAGAATTGTAATCATATTACTTTACTAATTACTTCACTGAAAAATAATCACATTACTAATTTCTTTACTTTTAAGTTACTTTCTAAAACAATTTTCTTAACAAATTCAAAATAATGTCTATATTTCTTTCTTGTTCATTGTTACACACAAAATACATTCAGCACCTCACATTTTTCCTTCACAATGACTCTATACAGGTCCATAACTGATGTATTCTATATTAATAATATAGAACCGTTATCCGAGTAAAATAATTTAAAATGTAATGCATTACACTACTTTTTGTTTTTTACTAAAAAGTAAGTAGATTACTCCCAACACTGATAGGGACCAACTGTTTTTTTTGTTTTTGTTTTTATTCGCAATTTAGGGGCAGATAAATCTGAAATCAAAGTCACCTCAATAGTCTGCCGTGAACATAAACGTAATCAAATAATGGCATGGTAGCCTTTTTTATGGCGGTTCAAAAAATGCTGAAATATTTGTGAGCATTGTGATTTGTCTGTCCAAATTTAATAAGTACCAATTATTTCACAGACATAACAGAAAAATAAACATCTTGTAAATATTGTAAATATCTAGTTTACTTGCTTCTTAATGCCTCAAACAAAACTTTGAATATCTTTCAAAGATTTGATGTTACTAACCTTGCAAACTTGAAACAACCTGCCAGTCCTGCCAGTCCTGCCCAACTCTCGAATGTTTTAAATCATTGTTAAAAACACATCTATTTTCTTTGGCATTTCCTTCGAGTTAAGTCTGTTATTTTCCTGGTAATTTAAATTTTAATATCACTATATATCGTATACTGTATATTATGAATGTTTTATTGTTGTACTTTTATTGTGTGAGTAGTGTCATGTTGTTGTATTTAATCTGTGAGGCACCTTGGTCAACTTTGGTTGTTTTAAGTGTGCTATATATAAATAAAATTGATTGATTGATTGATTGATTGATTGATTGATTGATTGATTGATTGATTGAAAATGCAACTGACAAATCCAACGATAAGTTGTTCCTTAAATGAGCTCATTATAGCTGCCCAGTATCTTTGTATCAAAAGGTAAAGGGATGCTTTGTTTTTTCAAAAGGAACGGATAAAAATGTGTGCACTGACTCGCAGAAGTTGTGTAAATGCAGCCAATCAAATCGAAACTTGTGATTTTAGCAAGTGCTTGCC
Source organism: Xyrauchen texanus (assembly GCF_025860055.1). NCBI lineage: Eukaryota > Metazoa > Chordata > Actinopteri > Cypriniformes > Catostomidae > Xyrauchen > Xyrauchen texanus. The sequence continues at coordinate 30,253,331 of NC_068290.1, forward strand.
AGTTTAGTGTACAATATGTATCAGACGGTCAGTGAAAAACTGTGGGTGTGCATCTGAAGCTGAAAAAGTTTCTACATAAACAACATTATTTCTATCTGTGTGAATTCTTGTGTTTGTTTGTGATGTCCCACAGACGTACTCTGGCCTGTTTTGTGTGGTGATAAATCCCTATAAGAACCTGTCCATGTATACAGAATCCATCATAGAGATGTATCGTGGGAAAAAACGTCATGAAATGCCACCACATGTCTACGCCATATCGGAGGCCGCCTACAGGAGCATGCTGCAAGGTACCATGGCAACCACTGTAGGCTGCTTTAGTTTTTGTGAATTTATTAATTTCACTGCATTGATATTTTGAAAAAGAGCCAGTTTCATGTTTGTGCATGAGAACGGATCAGGTCTTTCACAGGCTAAGTAAGAGTGTGCAACCCCAGGCATGACTTAGACACTTAGAGATTTAGCAATTTCACCCTTTATTCTGCTCTTCAGGGTGTGTCAGTGGTTAAGAAACTGGCCTAACAGGTGTGTGTGTGGGGGAATTCAAGGAAAGGACATAATTGGACCACACCAATTATGTCACTGGTATTTGCTCATTTCTGAATAATGACTTAACGTTTATAACTTTGTCAGAGAGGCGATTCACTGTCCTGCTCTTTCAAGTCTTATTTAAACACTTAATAACCCAACTTAATGGCAAATATAATAAATACAGTAGTTGCGCCAATTCAGCGCACAGTATTTCAGCACAAAAAAAATGATGAATGGATTTATTTTATTGAATTTTGTAGATACAGGTTTGGAGATTTTTAAACACTCACAATAAGATGTTATTTTGTAATTCCCTAAGAAAGTTTATTAAATATGTTGATACTTTATCACATTATCCGTATACATTTGACAATGGCGTTTTAGTAACGCTTTCTGTCATTCACACTGTCGTTTTCAAAAGTTTCTCGTATTCAAACGTATTCAAACTCTTAAATGCCCTTAGTGTGCTGGCAAAAAAATTACAGTTCTGGTGTACAGTCTGAAACACAATTGTCCTTGTGTTCCATCGCTGAACAGCAATTCCTAGTAAACATCCCGTCGCCTTTGTAGAAATGCATTGTGAAGGTTGTACAATGTAACTTTTATCATTAACAATGCTAATAAAGTGAATATCGGGCACAACAAGGCTGCTACAACATGGGCCGCCATCTTGATTGTTTTGGGTTGAATGGATCGCATGTTTGCATCACATGACTACAAATATGTCAATTTTTTCAGATATCTCCATTTCCCCTGTCCACACTACAACACGAAGACAGCATTTTCAAATGTATGCACTTGGGAGAGCATTTCCAAAATTTTCGCTGTCTAAATCAGTGTGGACAAAAGGCCAAAATGTAGAAAAACATATGTGTTTTCAAACAAAAACGTATTAGTGTGGACGTGGCCTTATTGGATGTACTATACTGGCAAAACCATTGAGACTGTAATAGTTCATCAGTTATGCCAATGTCTCTCTTCATGTGCTTTTGTACCTCCCACAGACAGAGAAGATCAGTCCATCCTGTGCACGTGAGTTTCATGCTGTGCATTACTGTGTGTGACTGCATGTTTGTGCTTGATTGTGTATTTGTGGAATAAAAACAACATTTAAGGAGTCATATAATGAGCTAATTTCATTTTCTTATATCTTTTGAGAATAAAGAATGTGATGTAGTATGTAAACATACTGTAACTTTTAGAACTTAAAACTTCCTCAAGATAGTCTAAACAGACAATTTTTGCAAGGGGGTCTGGGGAGCTCAGCGAGTATTGATGCTGTCTGCCACACCTGAAGTCGTGAGTTCGAATCCAGGGTGTGCTGAGTGACTCCAGCCAGGTCTCCTAAGCAACCAAATTGTCCCGGTTGCTAGGGTGGGTAGAGTCACATGGGGTAACCACCTTGTGGTCACTATAATGTGGTTCTCGCTCTCGGTGGGGCCCGTGGTGAGTTGTGCGTGGATGCCGCGGAGAATAGCGTAAAGCCTCCACACGCGCTCAACAAGCCACGCGATAAGATGCACGGATTGACGGTCTCAGACGTGGAGGTAACTGAGATTCATCCTCCGTCAACCGGATTGAGGCAAGTCACTACGCCACCACGAGGATTTAAAGCATTGGGAATTGGGGAGAAAAAAAAAGTATGCTGCAAAAAACATCTTCGTAACATCTTTCTGACAAAAAAAAAAGAAAAGATGAATGCATTATTATTTTTTAATGACTTGCATTAAAAGTGGACCTAATGAAAAAAAAAAGAATTGTAAAATTACCTCTTTAATCTTCAAAACTATTTAGACAAGTATTAGATCTTTAACTTTCAGAGCATCACAAAACTCTATGAAAATCAATGAACATTTAATGTGTAGAATTGACAAAGTCTGCAGCGTGTGGACAAATATGGACCACAGCTGTGTGAGATTGAGCTGTGGTTAATATACTTGGCTATACTTCTTATCAGAAGACCGCAGAAGCCTACAGGCCATACATTTGTTTATACAATACAGCTGAATTTCATGCTTTTTTATTCCCTCAAAACTGACCGAAGCTCAACAATGAGGATTATTTCAGACTTGTACTTGCCTTATATTCACGGTCAATATTTTCACTGGCTCCACAATAAAAATAATTGTATTTTTATTACCACACATTTTAATATGTGTCAGGAAGAAACATATTTATTCTATACATTTCATTAAACTTGACTTTTTTCTGTTCTTTTCAGTTTTTTTTTTTTTTATTTATTTTTTGCATGAAAAGTTACAATAAATAGTTGTAAGGTTTTTCATTTTCAATGATAGTTGAAAATTATACAGCTATAATGTAACTACATAACAGCTATAAAGCGTTAAACACATTTGGCATGTGTATGGTGATTTATTTATTATTTTCAGCCCATCTAACTAATGCTTGCAAGACTATCACAAATAATTTTCACACTTTTGATAAAACTCCATCTTTGTTAGTCAGCCAAACATTTATTGCCATAATTAAATCAGATCAGTTCATTACAACAATGTGCAATACATCACAGATAACCACGCATGTCTGTAAATTAAGTATGCAAATTTAAGTATGCAAAAATATAAAATGTAGTGACAACAGAGCACTGGCTTGATAGGGCAAATAATGGTTTCATCAATTGGCACAAAACTGTCTTGCACTGGCCCTGGGCCATTGAGCCATTCTTATTGTTGAGCCCTGCCAATATACATGAAGTTACTTCATTTAGCTAGTGTAAATTGGTGTTTTGTACAGATCCTCATTTTTAAAAAAATTATTATTTTGTTTTGCCTCTTTACCTGCATATGTTGCTAATTTTGTTCCAGCATATGTTTGTAGTGTTTATCTGTTTAAGAGAGGTTATTACAGCTAAGTCATTTAATCTCCTGCCAGTATTTGTTTAAACAACTTGTAGTCTTTTTACAGCAGAACATGGTTTATTTGTTCTGTTTGTGTGTGTGTGTGTGTGTGTGTGTTCAGAGGGGAGTCTGGTGCAGGAAAGACAGAGAACACTAAGAAAGTGATTCAGTATCTTGCACATGTGGCATCTTCACACAAGTCTGGCACTATGGGTCGGCCCAAAGATGCAACGCAGGTGAGGACAAAGGACCAAAAATGTAACGTAAAATATTACACAATTTCCATTTCATTGTGGACAGACACATTTCCACAATGATAAAGCTGCCTGAACTTAAAGGGATAGTTCACTCAAAACTCAATATAAGTAAAGAAAAATGAAATAGTTTGGAATGACATGAGGATAAGTAAATGATGACAGTTTTTTTTATTTTTGGCTGAACTAACACTTTCACTCCTGCATACTACACAATGCTAAGGATATATATATATATACATAAACAATGGTAACACTTTACAATAAGGTTCCATTTGTTTAGATTAGTTAACAACATTTGTTAACATGAACTAATAGTGAACAACTGTTTTAGCTTTATTAATCTTAGTTATTGTTAATCTCAACATATAGTAATATTTTTTTGTCGAACTCAATTTCAGTCTGGGCCACATCACGGTTTATTTGTGCCCTCAAAGGGCCCGTTCATCAGGCTCATACTGATTAAACTAAAGTCATCTCTTGGAATTTCTGAAGGTAAACAAATTCCTATAATCAGAGAGCATTACTAGAGTACAGATTTTATATGTAAAACTGATGTAAAACTGATAGCTTGGTCCATAATTATGAAAATGCACTATAGTTTTTCCATAGTATCCTAGTTTTAATAATGATATTTGTAATAGTTCATGGTAACCATAGGTAAAACTATACAAACCATAGGTAAAAACCATAGGACATAAGAGTTTTGCCACAGAAAATTCTGTACTGCATTCAAACGGGTTTCGCAATCCCCGCTTCGCATCTCATTGGTTCACACGTGCATTTAAAATAGTCTGTACGGTTGAGACCAGACCGTAAATTACCACACCTGCTCTGCCCTCGTGCTGTTTTATCCATGATTAAGCAGTGTTGATAATTGTCATTATATCTATGGAACGTGTGTGTGTGTGTGTGTGTGTGTGTGTGTGTGTGTGTGTGTGTGAGCGTGTATTTATCACTTTGTGGGGACCAAATGTCCCCATAAGGATAGTAAAACCCGAAATTTTTGACCTTGTGGGGACATTTTGTCGGTCCCCATGAGGAAAACAGCTTATAAATCATACTAAATTATGTTTTTTGAAAATGTAAAAATGCAGAAAGTTTTCTGTGAGGGTTAGGTTTAGGGGTAGGGTTAGGTTTAGGGGATAGAATATAAAGTTTGTACAGTATAAAAACCATTATGTCTATGGAAAGTCCCCATAAAACATGGAAACACTACTGTGTGTGTGTGTGTGTGTGTGTGTGTGTGTGTGTGTGTGTGTGTGTGTGTGTGTGTGTGTGTGTGTGTGTGTGTGTGTGTGTGTGTGTGTGTGTATGTGTGTGTGTGTGTGTGTGTGTGTGTAAAATGCATATAGGGGAAACACTGATATAGATTATGATAAATTCTGAGACTCAGCCTAAGAAACAACAACAAAAAACATTTTACACAAAAGCAAAACTTTTTTCTGATTTTACATTATATATGTCTCAGTGTAAATAAGGTAGCTCCAAATCATGTCACATGTAACAGTAAAATGTTGTGATCAAAATTTTCAATGATCAAAACACTTCTGATTTGTCTGTAAATTTCAAAGCACTTGTTCAGTTTTAGTCATAATACCTACATGCAACCTTGTTGTAAAGTGTAACCAAGGCAATCATTTCTTTTCTGATGCAACCCATGCTTACTTTTCTATTTAGTTTTTCTCACAGCTGTCACTGCTGTTCTAATTACTCAAAACTTCTAAATTTCTCTACATTGTTCTGTATGACCTTTCGTTTACATCTTAGTCTCTAATATTTCTATCTTCCCTATTCTTGCTCACTCTGTTCTTCCTGTCTCCTCACCTTTCTGGGTACTGCTGGTTCATTCCCTTCTTTGTTTATGCCCTCTTCCTCTCTGGCCTCTGCTCTGCTGAAGATGGACGGTACTCGCTCTTTAGGTCGTGGCAGTAGTGCTGTGAACAGGGTGAGTGTGTTTTTTTAAAGGACACGTCCGCCTCACAGCAAGGAGTTCACAGTGATTCTCATCCACGTCTTGCCATGTTAACCTCATAATGTGTGATATATTATACAGTATGTCTAATAAATGTGTGTAGATGTATTTGTGTTGATGTGTTTTTGACATGTTTTTATGTTTCCACTCATCTACATGTTTTGTTTTTTTATCCCTTGTGTATCCTGTGTACTTATTCGCCCACCTCATCTCTCTCTATTTGTGGACTAACAGATTGTGCAGTATGTGAGTATGGCCTTCAAACGAGTTTGGAGATGGTAGTGCTTTAATTCTTCTACTGTGGGCCTGTAGTGGGTGCTGTATGCATATCAAAGCTTTGCTATGGAATGCGTTGACCTATTTAGACCATATAAGTCCATATGGGTTAAGTGCAAAACCTCAGTGATTAGACGGAGGTTGTCTAGCCTGTTCATGGAATTCTTTTAAGCTAAATGCTATTGCTGAGCTGCATTTTTATGAGTTTGTTCTTTTGACTGTGTGTGTGTGTTTCTGACCTACAGTAGCTATAATTTGGGGACAAAATTTGACAGTAAATGTTGCAAGGTGTTCGCTAAATCTGACAAAACCTCAAAAGGAAACGTTGTTCATAATAAACAAAATAATGTTTTGGAGTGACTATTTGCATCCTGGTGTAGGTGTAGATGTATGTACTGCATTTGTTTTTATATTTTGTGTGGGCGACATTTTCCAATACCACTCCCCCCATTGTTTGCTATCTCAACTCTCACTGCGTCTATTAATAAAAAGGGCAAAAATCCCAGTATGTTATTTTAAACTATTATAAGTAGTAGGCTTTATGTCATGATACTGTATATAATGTACTATACGTGTTATTATATTATATACTAGTATATTTTACAAGATAAAATGCAAATAGTATGCTATTATGCTATATAATAAAGTATAATATATATAATAAAATAATGTAGCCTGCTCTTTATGTTGTTTTATTACATGTTATTTTATAATTGTGTATGCTACTAGGCAAAACCCAAATAGTATTAACACTGGGGTGCAAATTATGTTTTCTCTTAGGGGTATAGGGTTAGCATTGGCTTATGGATAGTAATAGTAATTAGCTTTATTGGAATACTATAGAAGTTAGTGGTAAGTCCTCATTCAGATAGCAAAGAAAAAACGTGTGTTTTTGTGAAAGAGAGAGTGAGAGATTTTTGGCTGCACCACTCTCTTATTTCTGCATCATTTCAAATGCTAATGCTGGTTCTGGTGTCTCTTATTGCAGAGGTTTCCTATGGGCTTTTGGCTGTAGTGCAGGTAATAGTCCTGCACTGATGTTCTGTTCTTTCTGTTCAGGGGGAGCTGGAGAAACAGTTACTGCAGGCTAACCCCATTCTAGAGGCCTTCGGCAATGCAAAGACAGTCAAAAACGACAACTCTTCCAGATTTGTAAGCTCTACAACGTTTGTACATGCCAATGTCATCATGAGGAGTCACATGTAATCTCTTAACATGGTTTGACTTTGTTTTTTGTTTGTTTTAGGGAAAATTCATCAGGATAAACTTTGATGTTGCTGGATATATTGTTGGTGCTAACATTGAGACCTGTATCCTTGAACAAATGGTGAATCAAGCACTTGCAAGGCTGTGACCTCAGTAAAAATCCACACTGTTATACACAGCATATTACAACAGAAGATCACATAACAGAAGTGTGTCCTGCATGTGTGTGTTGGTGCATTTGTCTTTAACCTGAGTCTAAATCAGATCTGCTGGAAAAGTCTCGAGCCATTCGCCAGGCAAAAGATGAGAGGACCTTCCATATCTTCTACCAGCTCCTTTCTGGAGCTTCAGAGACTATGAGAAGTCAGTAGACTCTAACAAACACATACATATAAGCACAAGACACACAACAAATAGATTTTCACATACATTTTAAACATAAAAAAAAAATCACATACACTGTCACACATATTGAAATACCTGTAGACACATCATCTTTCTCTATTATAGGTTTAATTTTATTCTCTTAAATGCAAACGTATTTGTGCCCTTTCTGTAGAGGAGCTTCTGCTTGGCAGTGCAGATCAATACCGCTTTCTCTGTGGGGGATCACTTCCTGTCCCGGGTCAGAGTGACTCAGAAAACCTCACTCAGACAATGGACTCTGTTGCCATCATGGGTTTCACCAAGGAGGAATCCACCTGTAAGAAAGAGGAGGTTTTTAAATAGATCTAGAACTGTGAAAACACCCTTAATATTTCAGTACTTGACCACTGGAACATCCTGGAAATGGCTAACTGTTGTGTTGTTATGAAAAATATAGAAATGCTGGAGTATCTCAAACAATATATTGACTCTTACTGTCTTTTCCAACCTTCGGTCCTTCCTTATCGCTCTCTCTCTCTTTTCAGCTATGTTAAAGGTGATCTCTGCAGTGATGCAATTTGGGAACATCACATTTAACAAAGAGAAGAACACAGATCAGGCCTCTATGCCGGATGACACAGCGGCTCAGAAACTCTGCCACCTGCTGGGCATCAGTGTGCTGGAGTTTAGCCGAGCCATTCTCACTCCCCGCATCAAAGTAGGCCGCGAATATGTCCAGAAGGCCCAGACCAAGCAGCAGGTGTGTGTGTTAGAAAGGGTGCATTTTAGGCCCATGTTCTACCTTGGCACGATATGAAAAACACCAAGTAATAACCTCTTCCATTAATCATGTCAGAATGTTTTTGTCCTAACCTGGCGTGATCGTCAACAGTGTCGCACATCAAAAAATGTTGACGGTTGCTTGGTCTCTATTTTTGATGTTTTGTGCTCACAGTTACAGGGAAATCTCATTGGTCCAACTTTTGGCTTCACATAGCTGTATATTAAACTGTTTATTCAAAATGTTTCATTGGCTTTAATGTTGTCACTTCGGTCAACAATTTAATCTCAACTCTCAAAACTTGACAAATCATGACAGAGGCATTCTTTATTTTTGTGTGTTTTTTTGGGGGGGGGTGTGTTCAGGCTGATTTTGCGATAGAGGCTTTGGCAAAGTCCACATATGAGCGTCTCTTCCACTGGCTGGTCCACCGTATCAACAGAGCCCTGGACCGCAGACAGAGACAGGGAGCCTCATTCATCGGGATCCTGGACATTGCTGGATTTGAAATCTTCCAGGTGGGAGAGGTGACTTTTTAATCTTAATAACTCATTATTCAGATTACAAATATTAATAGCTCTCTCTCTCTCTTTGTTGTAGCTGAACTCGTTTGAGCAGTTGTGTATTAATTACACTAACGAGAAGCTGCAGCAACTGTTCAATCACACCATGTTTGTTATGGAGCAAGAAGAGTACCAGCGTGAGGGCATTGAGTGGAGCTTCATCGATTTCGGTCTGGATCTTCAGCCCTGTATCGACCTTATTGAGAGACCGGTCAGTGTGTGTGTAGCTTTAGATCTTGATACAAATCATGTAGAAGGGTTCTGTAGTATCTAAATTGTGTTCCTGATTGGTTGGTTCCACAGACCAATCCTCCTGGCATACTTGCATTATTGGATGAGGAGTGTTGGTTTCCGAGGGCAACAGATCGCTCATTTGTGGACAAGGTTTCAGCTGAGCAGGGTTCACACCCGAAGTTTGTGCGGCCACGACAGATCAAAGAAGGGGCTGACTTCTCCATCATTCACTACGCTGGCAAGGTCAGAGATAAACTCATCTGTTTCACCTCCTTTTTCTCTCCATTCTTCATCTTTCTCTATTAAAGAAACTAACCTGTGAAAACTTGTGCTGTTTTTGCTTTCAAGGTTTTGTGAGGTTTAAATGCAATGTGCAGTGTGCATAGGTGCAGATTCAGAGCACAAAATATTCCCTGTTCATTTTCTATATGTCATTTCAACATTAACAGATTGGGTGATTACAAGAGAGTTGACACATTTTAGTAAGTTGTCTATGTGTCTATATGCAATTTGTATAACAAAAGACAACTATGACCATGATCTCTGGGATATACAGTAAGTCCATTTTACTTCCCAATTAACTTCAGTAGATTTGGGTGGTGAGGGTTTCAATGTTCTGAGTGCTTGGATGATGTCATCATAGGATTATTGCTTTGCTTATCGAATATTGCATTATCCAACTACTTAATGCAAATCACATTTTTCCTCCATTATGTGCAGCCCTAGTAACTGGTCAAACTGATCAAATTAGAGCTTAGTTCCTGTAGCTCAATTGGAAGAGCATGATCACATTGAAGAAGGCACACGCCGAAACGCGTCTGTGCAAAATAAACAATATATGCATAGTGCGGCTACTTTTTCCATTTTATATGTTATCCTTTAGGCCAGCACTCTTAAAATTCATTATATACACTGAGTGAAGCCTGCTCTCATCCTCACTTAAGAGCATGATGCTAGCAATGCTAAGATCATGGGTTCGATTCCCAGGGAAAAAACAAACTGATACAATTTATACCTAAGCCCCTTTGGATAAAAATGTCTACCAAATGCATAAATGTCAAATGTAAATGTAAGATCCTCCTATCTGTTTCTCCATTAGGTTGATTATAAGGCAGATGACTGGCTGGTGAAGAACATGGATCCTTTGAATGATAATATTGCATCTCTCCTGCATCAGTCATCTGATCCTTTCATCTCTGAGCTCTGGAGAGAGGGTAAGAAACACCGTTTGTGTGTGTGTGTGGTTATTCAGTGTTTGTGTGTGTTATTCAGGTTTTTGCTCTGGGAGGTGCTTATTTCATGCTAAGCTATACTTATTTATCTTAATGTTAAGAAGTGGGACAAAATAAATAAATAAAGAATACTTGATAAAATGCATTGTAATCAGATTTAAGATATGTTTTTCATTTAAATTGGTTAAATAAGTTGATCAATTAAATGTTAGAGACAAAAGATGATATACGTATAAGCTATTATGTTCATATTTGTTATAAATAATTATTTAATATTAATTATTATTTCTAATTCTGTTACTAATATTCAGTGCTGCTATGAACTAAAAATCTATCTATCTATCTGTCTATCTATCTATCTGTCTGTCTGTCTGTCTGTCTGTCTGTCTGTCTATCTATCTATCTATCTGTCTGTCTGTCTGTCTGTCTTGTCTTTGGCTCTATTCTGGTACCCTACCTGGGATCTCTCCTCTCGTCCTCTCCTCTCCTCTTAGATATTCAAACACTTCCTCGTGTGTACTTCTTTGACTCCTATGCCACGCTGCAAACCAATGGCACTGACAGCAGTAGGTTTTTCTATCCTTCCATCATGCATGAATTACACTTTTTGCTTTGAACCTCTCCATCCATTTTTGTCATTCTCTCTGACTCACTTGAACTGTCAAATTATAACAACTGTATGTCCATTGAAAACTCACAGTTGCCCCTCATGCATGTCTTACATTTCTTCTCTTTTTCTCTTTCATTGTGTCTGATGTGATGTGTGGGTTGTAGTTTTGTGTAGTAGTTTAGTATTACATACAGTTTGCCTTGTGCAGATCTGTATAGAGCACATATTATCTCTTTTAACAGTGGATGAAGTGATTGCTTGTTTGTAGTTTATACTTTCTAAAGTATCTTTCTTAGTGTGCTTGGATTTGTACTAATGATATCAGTGCATATTATAAGTTTAATTTGTTTCTGTTTGGATTGTGTAAAAAGGAAGAATACATATTCAAACTATTACTGAGTCATAACATTTCGATTCAACATAATATAAATATGTACATTGATATTGACTTCTACCCAAACAGAAACAAATCCTGTAGATTCTCCTTTTTATGGTTGTTTTGTGATTGTAACAGCTCTTATACTAGAGTACACGTAATAAAGATGTAATATAGATGGCATGACTATGTAATAACATCTTTATTGGGTATAATCATGTGTGTCCATCAGTGGAGAGGATTGTGGGTCTGGATCAGGTGTCATCTGGTGAGAGCAGTGGCAAAGTGAGTTTTGGGGCTGGATTAAAAACAAAAAAGGGCATGTTCCGAACAGTGGGGCAACTCTACAAAGAGTCCCTCACCAAACTTATGGCAACCCTCCGCAACACCAACCCCAACTTTCTGCGCTGCATCATCCCCAACCATGAGAAACGGGTATGTAAGGAAGGAACAAATATTTTAAAACAGACATTACAGGGTTTTTGCTGTTCTTTGAATTTCTGTCTCTTTTGTCTCAGGCAGGGAAGTTGAGTCCTCAATTGGTTCTGGATCAGTTGAAGTGTAATGGAGTTTTAGAGGGGATCAGGATCTGCAGACAGGGCTTCCCAAACCGTATCCCATTCCAGGAGTTCAGACAGAGGTGTGTGTGTGTGTGTGTGTGTGTGTGTGTGTGTGTGTGTGAGCGTGTATTTATCACTTTGTGGGGACCAAATGACGAAATTTTTGACCTTGTGGGGACATTTTGTCAGTCCCAATGAGGAAAACAGCTTATAGATCATACTAAATTATGTTTTTTGAAAATGTAAAAATGCAGAAAGTTTTCTGTGAGGGTTAGGTTTAGGGGTAGGGTTAGGTTTAGGGGATAGAATATAAAGTTTGTACAGTATAAAAACCATTATGTCTATGGAAAGTCCCCATAAAACATGGAAACACTACATGAGTGTGTGTGTGTGTGTGTGTGTGTGTGTGTGTGTGTGTGTGTGTGTGTGTGTGTGTGTGTGTGTGTGTGTGTGTGTGTAAATATCTATGTGAAAGTTGCATATACATTTACACTACTGTACATGAAGCTATAAATTACATAAGTGTGAGTTATTTCACTGTCTCTTTGTCTTTAAAAAAAGAGCTGATGACACACTTCTTCCAAAAGCGTTCGACTAACTAACTAGCCTTTTTGAACTTAAAAAATAACTTAAAAATAATATAAATAACAATAAAAAATATTTTCTGCACTTGGGTTGAATTACAAATAAGCATATCTGAGAACCATTTTAAAAATATAGATTAAAGCACACATGCCAAGTTCTTAGAAATGCACTATTTGTATCCATGTTTCATATATTTTTCATCCATTTTTTTTTTTTTTTTTTTAACAAATGTTTAACCGAATATAGTGGTATAACCATCAAGTAAAAAGTAAAAAAAAAAAAAAAAAAACAACCTTAACCTTAAATAAATTAAAAATAAATGTAATTGTGGGCGGCACGGTGGTGCAGCGGTTAGCACTGTCGCCTCACAGCAAGAAGGTCGTGGGTTCAAACCCTAGTTGCCCTGGCCTTTCTGTGTGGAGTTTGCATGTTCTCCCCGTGTCTGCGTGGGTTCTCTCCGGGTACTCCGGCTTCCTCCCACCATCCAAAAGACATGCAGGCTAGGTTAATTGGTGTCTCCAAAAAAAAAAAATAAAAATTGCCGTGGATGTGGATGTGGATGTGGATGTGGATGTGGATGTGGATGTGGAGGTGAGTGTGAGTCTGTCTATGTGTGGCCCTGCGATGGACTGGCGACCTGTCCAGGGTGTCCCCCGCCTTTCGCCCAATGTTAGCTGGGATAGGCTCCAGCCCCCCGCGACCCTGTACACAGGATAAGCGGTTGACGATGGATGGATGGATGGATAAATGTAATTGTACAAAACTTTTACATCACCTAGCCAATTTTGACTGTAAGCCCCACAACATAAAAAAAAAAATTACCTTTAATTCAGAAATGGTAAATATTTGCATCACTGAAGATGTGTATTTAAGTCATTTTATGAATGAACTGCCTTTTTGTGCAGTTTTGTAGGTTTAAACATCTGGACAAATAATTAAAAAATGTCACATCATTGACCCACTTACACTTCTACTCTAGTGTGTACTACTCTTGTAATTACAGAAGTTGGTATGTAGCGCTACATTGTGTTATCCTTTGTATTAATTGAATGTGCTTATATTATTCTCATTTGTAAACCTTTTTGGATAAACGATTCTGTTAAATGAATAAATCTCAATGTTCTGTCTTCTGTCTGTACATCTCAGGTATGAGATCTTGACTCCAAATGCCATTCCTCGAACCTTTATGGATGGGAAACAGGCATGTGAGCTCATGGTAAGTGCTATTTACGCAAACTAATTAAGCAGGTCAGCATTTTGAGATCAGTCTTCTAGGACAGGGCTACCCCAAAGCTGGATTCCTATAGCCTTGAGGGCTGTATTCTTATATAGAGCTATTGATAAATATATTTTGATGATGGAATTGTGTTGATTAGAGCTGTTCTAGAATAATAATGAAATTCTGTTCGGAGATCAGTGCCATGTATCTGAGCCTGAAATGGTGTTTGTAGAATATGTATTGTTACTCTACTGTGAATATTGTGAATTGATGATTATATTTCATTGTTGTTCTCAGATCAGTGCTTTAGAGTTGGACAAGAATCTTTTCCAGGTGGGACAGAGTAAAGTGTTCTTCCGGGCTGGAGTTCTGGGTCACCTGGAAGAAGAACGAGACCTGAAGATCACTGACATCATCATCCGCTTCCAGAGTGCCTCACGTGGATATCTCGCCAGGAGGTACACGTCTTCATGTGTATAGTGTGGTAGGTCAGTGGTTAGGTATATGTTTGTGTGTATTAACTTGTGTGTGTTCTTTCAGGGCATTCCATAAGAAACAGCAGCAGCTCAGTGCTCTGCGTGTGATGCAGAGGAACTGTGCAGCGTACTTAAAGCTCAGAAATTGGCATTGGTGGAGACTCTTCACCAAGGTAACACAACATAACACACTCATGAGACATAACAACACATTAGGATTTTTTAACTAAATAAAGTTATATGTAATAAAACTTGCTTTATTGTGGCTATTGGCCAATCAGTACCCAGGACCAGAACTACAGTACAGTATACAGTATTATTTTTTTCTTGAAAAATTTGTTTTTCCAAAATATTTATGTCCATATATCAAAGATGTGGAATCTAAAATAATATCAAGCTATAGAAAGTCAGATTTTTTTTTTCATCATATTGTATATTATGTTTCCAGGAGTGTTGGTTATTCATGTTTTTGAGACGTTACAGACATTACATCAGAAAATAACATAATTAATTCTGATTCAATGTAATGTCCAACATCATCCAATCACTGCCAACCATGTTGAAATAAAATTAATTATACATTTTGAGTCTATGTACTGATTACCATTGTCCCTTGTCTGCCAAACATGTTGAGTGGTCCAAACATCATCTGCAGCCTGAAACTGAACTTATGGTCTGATTTTAGGAGTGAATGCACTATGCTCCCTTGCTTCCTATTTAGTGATTGACTTAACCGCCAGTGCGCTGTCTATCTGCACTGGTCTCAGAACAGTTCAAAATGCACCTTATTTTCATCCTTACTCCATATCAAGCCTCTGAAAGCAAAATTGTTCATCTTTTGGATGAACCAATTGATTCTCAATGTGAAAATGTACAGTAAATATAGGAATGCATTTACTAATGTGAATGTTAATGAATTGAACCCTATTGTACAGTGATAACAAAATAAAATATAACAACATTTATATTAAAGTGAAGTGAAATGACCCACAGATATGTTATGTTGAAAGTTATTCAAAACAACTAACATGTTTTTTAAACTTTTGAGGGAATAATGTCCAAAAATCCATGTATGTGGACATCATGTTTATCAGCGCACTGACGTGTGAAAAATGAAAAATTTATTATTTTTGCGGTATATCAAACAAAACTAGATGATATTTACACCCTAACTGGTTGCAGTGAAAATATTTAAAGAGGTTTCTTACAAGTGTTACTTTTTACTCCCGTAAAAGCTCTTCAAGGAAATTGACACCATATGCTGTTGTATCACATGACTCGGTGCATCAGAAGTTTAACCCTTAAATGAAAGTCTTGAATATTCAGTTTAAATAAATTTAAATTATGCATTGTGTATAGCGAAGCATAAGCAAAGGAATACAATGTCCACGCATGTGGACGCGGGGTCGGACAAGGATAATACAAAATTACCCATCACCTGGCAAGTACATACTTTTTGTGCATAGCAAAAGTATGCGAATTGGGATACAGCCACGTATTTGAGGTTCATTTGTCTTTTGACCTTTGACCTCTCCTCCAGGTGAAACCGTTGCTGCAGGTAACCCGTCAGGATGAGGAGATTCAAGTTCGTGAAGTTAAGCTTCAGAAAGCCAACGACCAGCTGAGCAAACTGGAGACTGATTTAACTGAACTGGACAAAAAAAACCAACAGGTGTGCGCCTTTGTTTTGTTTGCTGCAAAGCACTTTTATGTTATGTTTGAGTTATGTTCTGTCATTAAAGTTTATGTTGCTGTTCAGCCGGTTCCTGCCTCCTCCTTGCCCATGCTGTGAAACTAATTACATTAATTTAGCAATTATTTTAATTATGAAAAATAATGCAATAAAAATGGCAGAGGCTCTTTGCACAAAGTGAAAATAGCAGCAAAAAGCATCTTCTTTGATCTAATTGCATATAGTGTAAGTTGCTATTTGCACCCCTAATTAAATACAAAAAAGTATTACTGTAGAATGTTTATTGAGTCCCACAGACACCCTACACCAACCCCTAACTCTAACCTTCCCTTACCAAAATGTACCATGATTTTACTAGAGTAACATAGTATCACCATGGTATTTTGTAGTAAAATCATAGTACCCACAAAATTAAACATGATTACTATATTGACACCATATTACTGTAGTATAGCCATGGTTAATTGCATTAAAACTAGCGCTTCTGCAAAAGAAAAAAGGTTAATACAATATTACTATAGTAAAACCATGGTTAATTTCACCCAGATCAATCCTTTCACTCAACTCTCTTTCCTTCACCATGACCAAATCACTGTGAGGAAATCAAACTTTATATTCATTTTATTTATTATTATATGTAACATTAAAGTACATTGGAACCAGGAAACAGGATGGAAAAAGATGGAATTGAGAAAAGCACTTTCACATCGTTGTTTCACACAATGCCATTGCAGTAACATTGGGAATGCAGAGTTTAACATTTTTGTTAGATTGACAAACTCATTTGCAAAACGGATTACTGTGGACTGTAGGCCAATAATATGCTACTGTTCAATGATTTGGAAATAAACAATATATTTATTTCTAAAGCCACTTTTTTATGTCTATTCAATGATTTACTCATCTGCCAAGACAATGGCTATAAATTTGCTTTATTCAGGGGATTTTGATCATGAGAAAAAACCCCCAAAATGAAGACAATGAATATGCATTATTAGCAAGTAATTTAATTAATGCATCAGCTTGTCATGTAATTAATTTGATTACATTCTTTACTTGATTGACAGCCTTAAGTGAAAGCGAAGAAAAAACTGTTTGTTTGGTTTGCTTATTCATCCAATGTCTTTCTCTGTGTCAGCTGATGGAGGAGAAGATAGTGCTGACCGACCAGCTGCAGGCGGAGGCCGAATTATTCGCAGAAGCAGAAGAAATTAGAGCGCGGCTGGCCAAACGCAAACAGGAGCTTGAAGATGTGTTAGGAGAGCTCGAAAGCCGATTGGAGGAGGAAGAGGAGAGGACTGCTCAGCTGACCAATGAGAAGAAGAAGATCCAACAACATGTCAAGGTTAGAAGGATGCTGGTTTCAATCAGTGTGGAGTGTCTTATGTCCAGTATGAATGTTTTTTGTCAACATCTCTGTTTTTCTTCTCTTAGGATCTGGCAGAGAAGCTCGAGGAGGAGGAGGGGACACGCCAGCGTATCCAGCTTGAGAAGGTCACTCTGGAAAGTAAAGTGAAAAGTCTAGAGGCAGAGAACATGACTGTGGGAGAGCAGAAAGAAAGATTAAGCAAGGTAGGTAGAGACAAGATGGTTATAAATCATTACAGTAAACTCAGCTAACCAGATTACAGTATTACAATGGTTCATGAATCGCTCTCATTCACTCTCTCAGGAGAAGAAACAGTTGGAAGAGAGACTGAATGAAATGAAAGAACAGCTCACAGAGGAAGAAGAGAAAGTGAAGAGTCTCAATAAGCTAAAAAACAAACAGGAAGCTGTCATTGCAGATATAGAAGGTAACTGATCTTGAATTATTGATAGAGCTATATTGATGTTTTATTAGGAATACAAGGAATAGTTCACCTAACAATTTATTTTACTCACCCTCATGTTGTTCTATACCCATATGACTTTCTTTCTTTCATGGAGCACAAATGGTGATTTATATATATATATTGGCCACTCTTTCCCATATAATAAAAGTGTGATAAATGTAGTCCACACAACTTGTGCACCATATTCCAAATCTTTGTTTGAGTACCAGACCAAAATTTAAGTTGTTCTTAAAGGGAAAGTTCACACAAAATTTTTTCTATTCATTTACTCACCCTCATGCCATCCCAGATGTGTATGACTTTCTTTATTCTGCAGAACACAAACAAAGATTTTAGAAGAATGTCTCAGCTCTGTAGGTCCACACAATACAAGTGAATGGTGGCCAGAACTTTGAAGTTCCAAAAAGCATATAAAAGCTGCATAAATGTAATCCATCGACTCCAGTTGTTAAATCCATGTCTTCAGAAGCCATATGATAAATTAATTTAAATTCTCCTCCCTGCCCAGTAGGTAGCGATATGCTTGAAGAATGCATATCGCCAAAAACAAAAGAAGAAATATTTGAAAGAGGAGATTTTTTGGAAAGAAATTGACTTCAGTATTAATCTGTTTCTCACCCACACCTTTCATATCACTTCTGAAAATGGATTTAACCACATGAGTGAACTGTCACAAAATATCATCCCTTTCTGTCTCGTGTTTCGTGTACATTCCTTGAGTGAGCGCCCGGGTCCGTTTGTTAGTGACCGCCTTGTGCGAGTTACCGCCGTGCACTCTCCGGTGTTGTCATGGTCCTATCACCTTGTCAGGTTGGGTTTTTGTCTGACGAGTACCGTGGCATCATCGTTCCCTGTTTGTTTAATTCCAAGTGTGTCAAAGTTTTTGCCGTCATGTGTTTCAGGTGCCGCTGGCATGCGGAATCAGCGTTTCCATGGGAACCCTGATTGTTTCAATGGGAACACTGATCATGCCAACTTTCAGCTGCGAGCAGCACCTGCACCTTGTTTGTTCATGCCTACATGAATCCCCTTGTGTGTCATGTCCGGCAGTGGATTGTGAAATGTAGTTAGATGTTGAATGTTTAATGTTGCTTGAAGTGTTGAAGTAACTAACCTAACCTCACTCTCTCTGCCTAGCTGGTCCTGTCTTGTGTATCTGTTGTTTGCCCGCGTGTCGGGTGTGTGCTTGCCTTCCAGTTCGCTGCGTGTCAGCTGGGTTTCTTAGGAGGATACCTTGTCTTTGCCCGTGTGTCGAGAGCTACATCGCCCTTCCCTGCTGGGTGTCAATCTGCACCGCACTAAGCTTCAACGGAGGATTCCACAAATCTATTCCTGACTTCCACATTCACACACTCATTCTACTAACACATTCTTCACGGATTTCCCCGGGCATGGCCAAGCGTGCCGTTCTCTGTCATCTCTCCCCGCTGCTGCAGCTGGAACTGGGATCTTCTACATTCCACAGTCCAGTGACTGCTCTTTTTTGTTGTTAATAAATGTTTCCTCTGCTCTTGGGTCTGTTTGTTCTCACTATCGCTTGTTACATGAATATGGATTACGATTATTTTCATGCTGCTTTTTATATGCTTTTTGGACCTTCAAAGTTCTGGCCACCATTCACTTGCATTGCACCTCAATGATAATTTTATGGTGCATTTTGAAGCTTAACAGATCCTGTCCCAATCGCAATACAGGTTTGGAATGATTCTGTTTCTCTCTCACACTTTTATGAGAAAACCTCAAACTGGTAATAATGTCATACATTGCATTTTCCTCCATTAGAGCGTCTGAAAAGGGAAGAGCAGAGTCGTCTGGAGCAGGAGAAGTGTAAGAGACGGATAGAGGGTGAAGCAGTGGATGCACAAGAGCAGCTGGCTGACCTCAGCTTACTCGTCACAGAGCTAAGAGCAAGCCTGAGCCAGAAAGAAAAAGAGATCACCGCACTACAGACACGGTACACACACACAAACACAAGTCAAAACTATTGTCAAGATGGGGCAGTCACTTTACTGAGACATTACATTCAAAATGACTCTCTTATTGTTTCTCCCCTAGCTTGGAAGAAGAGAGTGCCCGCCGTACAGAAGCTCAGAGGGCTCTGAGAGAGGCAATGTCTCAGGTGTCTGAGCTGAAGGAGGAGGTGGAGAATGAACGAGGGATGAGGGAAAGAGCTGAGAAACAGAGGAGAGATCTGGGAGAAGAGTTAGAAGCTCTGAAGACTGAACTCGAAGATACTCTGGACACCACAGCTGCTCAGCAAGAACTCAGGTGTGTGTTTGTGTGTATGTGTGTGCTTGTAATGTTTAGAAGAACATAGTACTTCACTCATGGCCCAAAAAGTCATTTGATTGTGGTAAATGGCAATTCTTTTTTTTCTGGAAAAGTCTAAAAATAGAAGGGCAATGAAGATCACTATTTCAGAAAATGAGAGTAAAAATAAATAAAAATACAAATTCAGGACCAAAAGCTGTATATTTCAATTGAAACATATATGCAACTTTAAATCTGGAAAAAAGAGGAAAGTGGGGCTGTGCATGTGCAATGATTTCTTTATTCAGTTCCAATCCATATGGCCTCAATTGGACACTGATCCTGATTCTAATTACAGTTTCATTCTGATTCTAAAGCGATATAAATTTAGTTAGCAATAGTTCAGATACAATGACTTATTTTCATAGATATATAGGCTAAAAAAATGTGAACATTTCCATTCATTAGTTTGTTAAAAAACATGATTTTATGTAGCACATAATGGCATAGTAGATACTGAATCACTCAATGATGACTGCAGTTTATTAGAATATCTCTATTTTAACCCAGAAATACAGTTAACTACATGCATTGTGTGTGTGTGTGTGTGTGTGTGTGTGTGTGTGTGTGTGTGTGTGTGTGTGTGTGTGTGTGTGTGTGTGTGTGTGTGTGTGTGTGTGTTAAGGTCTCGCCGTGAGTCTGAGTTAGGAGAGCTTCAGAGGTGTTTAGAGGTGGAGACACGTCGTCATGAAGCCCAACTCTCAGAACTGCGCATCAAACACACCGCTGCTATTGACTCCCTTCAGGAGCAGCTGGACAATGCCAAGAGAGTGAGTCTGTGTGTGGGTGTGGGTGTGTGTGTGTTGAATGCATGTGTATTTGTAAGTTATTGTTGTACAGCATAAAAAGAACTAAGTTTAATCTGTGTATTTGTGTGTGTCTACAGTCCCGTCAGTCCGTGGAGAAGGCGAAGGCCATGCTGGAGGAGGAGCGCTTGAACCTGAACACTGAGCTAAAGACGCTACAGGGAGGGAAGATGGAGAGCGAGAGGGGCAGAAAGAGAGCAGAGGGACAGTTACAGGATCTGAATGCACGCCTCTCACAGGCTGAGAAAGAAAGAGAGGAGAGAGAGGAACGACTCAGTAAACTACAGGTAGAAACAGGGTTGAAAAAAGAGAGGAAATGGGCTTAATTGATACATAGCTTTATTTAGCTATAAAAAATTTCTTTCACTAATATTTTTTATTTATATGATTAAATATTTAAATAATATCACTCAAGCAAGACTGCTGTTGTGCCATGTATGTGTAACAGCAGCATATTTGCAAGTGTGACGCTAATTAAATACAACAAACCAGTCAGTTCAAGCATTTCTTCGACAGCTAAAATAGTTCTAAAAGAAGCCAAAAACCATCAAGCACTACTCCACTCCTGATAAGTGAACGAATCAATCTCATTCACTTCCGTTGTTTCAATAGTTTCACCTACTGGCAGAAATATGCAATTTTCAGAAAGGGTCACTAAACGAATCGAACAATGAATTAAAATCAGCACTCTTGGAATACCTCTCGATTGGAGGATCAGCACTAACCGTAGTATGAAGTAAAATTTCTTTAGATGACATTTCAAATATTGATTACTAATATTATAGATTCTGGAAACACCTCATATGTTGTGTTTGTAATAACGTGAAACTGATTAATTCATACTGAAAAATGAAGATGTATTATTAGAAACTAAACAGTTATATGAATGTTCCTCCTTAAATGTTATGTTTTCTATATCAAATCGAATTCAATTCAAATTCAAGAATTTAAAAGACACTCTCAATTCAATTCTGAATGATGCAAACATTTCTCTCTCTCTCTCTCCTCTCTCTCTCTCCTCTCTCTTTCTGTCTTTCAGTCAGAGTTTGAGTCTTTGTCCAGTTCTCTCTCCTCGTCTGACTCAAAATGTCTTCGTTTAAATAAGGAGGTCAGCAGTCTGGAGAGTCAGTTGCATGATGTGCAGGTAACTGTGTGTTTGTGTGTGTTTGTGTGTGTGTGTGTGTGTGTGTGTGTGTGTGTGTGTGTGTGTGTGTGTGTGTGAGCGTGTATTTATCACTTTGTGGGGACCAAATGTCCCCATAAGGATAGTAAAACCCGAAATGTTTGACCTTGTGGGGACATTTTGTCGGTCCCCATGAGGAAAACAGCTTATAAATCATACTAAATTATGTTTTTTGAAAATGTAAAAATGCAGAAAGTTTTCTGTGAGGGTTAGGTTTAGGGGTAGGGTTAGGTTTAGGGGATAGAATATAAAGTTTGTACAGTATAAAAACCATTATGTCTATGGAAAGTCCCCATAAAACATGGAAACACAACATTTGTGTGTGTGTGTGTGTGTGTGTGTGTGTGTGTGTGTGTATTTTTAATCTAATAGCTTCCACTACATAAAGTCTAATGGGGCTAAACTTAAGAGCTATTGATGAAACCATTTTGACATAGTCCATCATGCTTGGACGAATATACTGCAATGAAATCCTCCAGAGAATCGCCACTAACACCAATTGCTGTTTTATTTTACAGCGGATCATTGAGATGTGAATGTGATGGCTTCTTATATTAGGATGCTTCATTTGTGTGTGTTTGTATGTGCATGTTACAGGAGCTCCTGCAGGAAGAGACGCGGCAGAAATTAGCGTTGGGCTCACGTGTTCGCGCTCTAGAGGAGGAGAAAGTTGGAATGATTGATAGACTAGAGGAGGAGATGGAGAAGACCAGAGAACTCACACGTCAGATTCAGAACCATACGCAACAGGTATTTTTTTATTTAGAATTTAAAATAAAAAAAAATTTAAGAACTAAGGGTAAAATAACTTTTTGTTGTGTTTTGTCTGTGCTTGTGTCTGTTCAGCTGGCTGATTTTAAAAAGCAAACAGAGGAAGTGAAAACAGCAGTGGAAGCCGGGGAGGAGACCAGGAGGAAGATGCAGAGAGACCTGGAGAATGCAGTACAGAGAGAGAGAGTCAGAGAAGAAGAGAAAGAACGCATTGAGAGACAGAAAGAACGACTGAGAGAAGAGATAGAAGACTTGACCATCGCTCTGCAGAAAGAGAGACAGAACTGTTCCGCTCTAGAGAAGAGACAGAAAAAATTCGATCAGGTGAGGAACAGACAGAAGGAGGAACTGATGGATAGATGGATGCTTGGGAGAGTGAAGAGTCAAATTATTCAAATTCATCACATTTGTCTTTGATCTTTGACTTTCAGAGTTTGGCAGAGGAGAAAGCAATGAGTGCTCGGCTGTTGGAGGAACGGGACCGTGCAGAAGCAGAAGGTCGAGAGAAAGAGACACGCTTCTTGTCTCTTTCTAGATCACTGCAGGAAACCTCAGAGCAGAGAGATGAGCAAGAGAGAGCCAATAAGCTACTCCGCCTCGAGATGGAACAGCTTATCAATGCCCAAGATGACGTGGGAAAAAATGTACAGCTTTTTTTGTACCAATGATTTTATAAAGGGTTTATTAATATTTAATAGCATGTGTTTTGTTTATTAATATGTAACAATGCAAAAATTTGGTGGTTATTATTACAAAAATAATGTCTCACCTCCTCAGGTTCTTGATCTGGAGCGTTCTCGACGGGCTTTGGAAACAGAAGCCCAGTCTCTGAGAGAACAGACCCAGGACCTGGAGGATGAGCTGACAGAGACGGAGAACGCTCGTCTGAGACTGGAGGTTACGCTTCAAGCCCTCAGGGCTCAGTTTGAGAGAGAGATAAGCACCAAGGAGGAGAAAGGAGAAGAAAAAAGGAGAGCCCTCAACAAACAGGTACCTGTCTTTAGAAGAACAGAGAAAAATATTTTTTTTTTAGTTCTTTCCATGATTTTATTCAGTGTCTTCTATCTTGGTCTTGTGCAGGTGCGAGAGCTGGAAGTAATGCTTGAAGAAGAAAGGACTCAGAGAGCTCAAGCTCTGGCGGTCAAGAAACAGTTGGAGTCAGAGCTGATGGAGTCAACGTCTCAGGTGGAAGCAGCCAATCGGGGCAGAGAGGAGGCAATCAGGCAGATGAAACGTCTTCAGGTTCATCAGTTAATTAATTGCAAGATAAACTACACTACGTTTGTAGAATGCATGTTTCTGAGAGTTATAACTAGTTGCTTGTCAGGAGTGATGCTTTGAAAATATGATGTAGATATTCATTGAGGATGTTTGTGGAACCGCTATTACTTCTGTGTTCTCCAGGTTCAATTGAAGGAGCTTCTTCGTGAGCTGGATGAGACCAAACTGGCTAGAGAAGAGATTGTCGCTCAATCAAAGGACACTGAGAAACGCCTGCAGACTCTGGAGGCAGATCTAGTACAGCTAACAGAGGTGAGTTATCCTGTGTGTGTGTGTGTGTGTGTGTGTGTGTGTGTGTGTGTGTGTGTGTGTGTGTGTTACTCTGAAGGTGTTTTAACTGACTTGCTCTTTAAATCTTTTTCACCCCTTTTCTCAGGAACTGGCTGTTTCTGAGAGGCATCGAAGGCAAGCTCAGCAGGAGAGAGACGAAATGGCGGATGAAATCGTCAGCAGCGCTAGTGGAAAGTCAGTATTTGTGTGCCTGTGTTGAGGATCAGTGGTTCTATTAAGCTACTATGTGTTAGGAAGCGAAGGGATGTGTCTTTATGTATATAAACTTAAAAGAAGACTTGAAACAGCATTCAAAACATATTTAACATCCAAAATGTAATGTATTTTTAGAGTGAAACATAAATTATATAGGAAATTATGGAGGGTAGAAAATCCATCAGGATATATTTGGCTGGAAAAATGGATTAGGGATTGGAGATATATTGAGTATTCATGCTATATTTTCAATGACTTTGCTTAAAGTGCTTTTTATTTTGCTATCAAGTTTCCTAAAGATCGTATCATTACACTAGTTTCGTGACCCCTCCTTGTCTCATGAGGTGCGAGTATTAGAGCAGAGACGGTTCAAGAAACGTTTTTTAGCAGAACGTAAACGAAAACCAGAACAAAGTGATTTTCAATTGTTCCGAAGTGAAAATGTTATTTTTCAATACTAGGACAGGTTAATTTTGTTCCTATAATTTTTTCACAGTATATTTTTGTAATTACACCACTTCATGTTGGCCCAAAAAATGCTTTGATCCTGAAGGAAACTGCTGCATCACACATTTCTTTAATTAATTGCCTGTTGTGGATGTCACATTCTGTGAATGAACTATATATAATTACTACATATACATGCACGACTAATCCAGATACAAAGAAAACATTATTAGAGGTAAAGCAGATCTAAAATAAAATTATACTTAACTTTTAATTAACTGTTTGTTATGATTTCTATGTTGATAAATCCACCACACCGGAAAACAATTCATTGCTTATTTTTGCTTTTTTGGGGGAGTCATGTGGCTTATTTTTGCCTTGTTTTTCCATACAATTTTGCTTGTTTCTCTTGCGAGATCTGGCAACACTGCAACTGGTATTTCACCCACCCATTAGTGCAGAGTACTGTCACCTGATCACAAAGTATAGTCAGAAGACTCAGGGGTGCAGGCCTTATGGGAAGAATTGCAAAGAAAAAGCCACTTTTGAAACAGAAAAACAAAAATAAAAGGTTAGAATGGGCAAAGAAACAGACATTGGACAACAGATAATTGGAAAAGAGTGTTATGGATCTTAACCCCATTGAGCTTTTGTGGGATCAGCTAGACTGTAAGGTGCGTGAGAAGTGCCCGACAAGACAGCCACATCTATGGCAAGTGCTACAGGAAGTGTGGGGTGAAATTTCACATGAGTGTCTGGACAAACTGACAGCTAGAATAACAAAGATCTGCAAAGCTGTCATTGCTGCACGTGGAGGATTTTTTGATGAGAAATCTTTGAAGTAGTTTAATTGTAATAATGATTTTTCACATTATTAATGTCCTGACTATACATTGTGATCAGTTGAATGCCACTTTGGTGAATAAAAGTACCAAAATCTGTACATTATTCCAAACTTTTGGCTGCCAGTGTATATATGTAGAATATTATTAAAAGGCTGAAAAACTTTTTAGAGGCAGAGAATGATTACATTGTAATGAAAAATTATGAAATCAAAATGTGTGCTCTGATTTACATTTAGTCATTTAGCAGATGCTTTTATCCAAAACGGCTTACAAATGAGGATCATAGCAAGCAATTCGTCATGCAAAAGTCAACAATATCTGCAGTATCGCACTGCCACTGATGACATTTAGACTTTAGAAGAGAGTTAATAGAGTCAGTTTTGATTTCATGTTGTTGACTTTACATTGTTTCCCCTGCAGATCTGCCCTGTTTGAGGAAAAACGGCGTCTGGAGGCTAGAATCACTGAACTGGAGGAAGAATTAGAGGAGGAACAGAGTAATGCTGAACTACTGGCTGAGAGACAGCGGAAGAGCATCTTACAGGTAACACATAACACCACACATACACACACACACACACACACACACACACAAATACAGTAAAACAGATATACCAATAGAGCACCCTGCCTTTCTCTATGTTAGGTTGAGACGCTTACAGTCCAGTTGGCCGGAGAGAGAACGCTGGCAAAGAAGAGTGATAGCACACGTGAGTTACTCGATAGGCAGAATAAGGAGCTGAGGACTCGTCTAAATGAGCTGGAGGGGGCTGTGAGGGGCAAACAGCGTCTCAGCGTCGCCGCCCTGGAGGCCAAGATAGAATCTATGGAGGAACAACTGGAGCAAGAGAGACAGTGAGGAAACGGGGAGAGTGGGGGGTGCTTAGAACTGATTGACGGTGGTGAAATGGATGGATGACATGTAAGGGATAATGTAAAGTCAACTGGTCATTATCAGAAGGGGTTTGTTTTGCATTAATCAGCTGACTGTATATTATCCCACTTTTATGCCCAGCTACTTACCAAATAAATAAATGAATTGGCATGAAATTAATAGTTTAAAGATTTGAGTTCAAATTATTTTATTTTGTGAGAAGAAAGAGACTGTGGAGTGAGATGAGAGACATGAAGCCAGCAAATCTTTGTATCAAAATAAGTTGTCTGGGTCAAGGATCAATTGCAATTGTGCAGACATTATACAAGAATGTTTGACTGCAGAAAGAGTCAAGTATTCTAGACAGCTGTACTAAGACTAGATTTTAAGGATCCACAAACCATCTGATTGTTTTGTGTGTCTTTAAGTTGAGTCTGATCTCACACTCTTCCCTCTGTCATTCTACAGAGAGCACACCATGGCTAATAAGCTGGTGAGGAAAACAGAGAAGAAACTGAAAGAGGTTCTGATTCAGGTGGATGATGAAAAGAGACATGCAGATCAGTACAGAGAGCAGGTACTCCTCCACATCCCTCAACATCTCCAATGATTCTCTTCGATAGAGCTTAACATTTATTATCCTAGGTTGTGGAAGTATATTTTCCATTTATTCTCTGCAAAATTATTTCAGTAAAGCATTTCTGCTCATGTATTTTCTCAATAAACAGTTTAAAAATTTGAACCAAATCAACCAGGGCATCGTTTCCCAAAAGCATTGAAAGTCATGAGTAGACCACAGAAACCATTGGCGCCAATGGTCTCTACGATCAGCTTAAGCTTGCAATGTTTTGGGAAATGCAGCCCAGCTCTATGATTAATGATATTACAACATTTTGATTTTAAGTCATAATGTTGATTACCACAAAAATGTATTTTGACTCATCCCTCTTTTTCCTAAAAAAGCACAAATCTGGTTTCCAGTGAGGCACTTACAATGGAAGTAAATGGGGTCAATCTGTAAATGTTAAAATACTCACTTTTTCAAAAGTATTGCCATAAGAGGTAAACAATATGCATGTTAACATGATTTTAGTGTTATAAAATCGCTTAACTTTTCTGTGTAAATGACGATTTGCACAACTTTACAGCTCAAATAATACAAAAGTTTTATCAGAATAATTAATGTAAGTGCTTTTATAAAATTATAAGCTTTACCTTTACCTAGCTTCTTGCCTTTAAACTGTTCTGAGACCCGAGCGTGCAATAAACAAGCAAATTTTTTTTCTAGAGCAAATAGTTTTCCTAAAAATTGAAGTCCACATATGTTGTGGAATCTTAAATAATATCAAGCTATAGAAAGTCAGATTTTATTAAATAAAATTGTTTATTATGCTTCCAGGAGTGTTGGTTATTCATGTTTTGAGACGTTACAGACATTACATCAGAAAATAACATAATTAATTCTGATTCAATGTACACTAAACAAAAGCTGAGCGTATATCATGAAGCAAACGCCAGGCAATGCACGCAGCAGGGGACAAAAACAAGACAGGACACCTGTACGAGTGTTCGGCCATACACACACCCGACACTTTAGTGACCAAACAGCTGTACAACATGAAGACAGCTCAGGTTAAAGGCAGGGTCTGGCAGCCTGGGAGGAGGCCTCAGGGGACATGGTTCAGGAGGGAATGGTTCAGGGGATGGAGCTGAGGAAGGCTCGGGCAGTGGAGCTGAGGAAGGCTCAGGCACTATCCGCAGCAGGGGAATGGCCTCCATGGCCGTGAACACTGGCAGATACTAGGGAACGGTCTCAGTGGCTGTGAGCATAGGCAGTGAAAGGGGAACGACCTCTGTGGTCGAGGGCACTGGCAGTGACAGGGGATCATCCTTTTGAAAGGGTGGGACCGGGTCATGATTCCGCACACCCGGCCCCTAATCAGGCTAATTAAGCCTCAGAGAGGGATAAAGGTGGACTGGAAGCTGTAGTGTGTGTGTGAGAGAGAGAGAGAGAGAGAGAGAGAGAGAGAGAGATACTGCCTGGTATCGTAGTAACATTCTCAGATATTCTTGTATTGTGAATTTGACAAGGATTTGATTTATACCACACTTTCAAATACAAGTTTCTATAGAAATGGAAAAGGTCTATTTTTGTATCGAATTCATGTAGATGTCAGGGCAAATGACAACCCTTTAGATATACTTTTATAATTAATATCAGTGTACATCTTACATCTTCTGTAGATTACATCGTCTGTCCATTTTTTTCAAAAATATAAGCAGGGATTATAATCTTTTGTCCATCTTCCTTTGAGAATGAAAAACATGTTATTGCTTGTTTAGACTCCATTCTGGTTACAGCGAATGCTCCAACACCAAAACACAACATAAAAAAAAACATTGTGGAGCAACTCTTCAAAAAGCCAACCCTTGTGCTTGTTATAAATCCTTAAACAATGTCCAATGATAGATAGTGATTTCAGGGTGGAGTATACGCTTAAGGTGCTCTATGGTCAAGGGTTTTTACTTTTGTATTAAGCCATGTGATAATAAAGGCTTTTTAATTAATAAGACTGCCACGGTTGAAATGAAGCTAAATGACCAACTGATGTGTTAATGTTGAAAGTTATTCAAAATAATGTTTTTTCAACTTTTGTGGGAATAATGTCCCACAATACACATATGTGTACATCATGTTTATTATCATACTGACTCGCAAATAATTATGAATGATTTAAAGCGGCATATCAAACTCGAGACACAACTCTTTACACCCAAACAGGTTTCAATTAAAAAAGAGGTTTCTTACCAGAGTCACTTTTGTTGGCTCTGCGCCCGTAGCGCTTCAAAGTAATTGACGCCATGCTGTTGTGTCATGTGACTTGGTGCGTCAGAAGTTTAACCTTAAATTACAGTCTAAAGCGAAGCCAAAATACAACGTTCACATGTGTATGTGGGGTTGCATGAGGTTAAAGCTACACTATGTAACTTTAGCCCCTCTAGCGTTTGAAGCATAAAACAGCAAGTTACTTGTGGAGGAACATTGTTTTGGTGATTTGGGCTTTGAGGTTTTGTGTAAACATGGTTACAGGTGATCATCTTATCAGATCGAATATCACTAACGACAACAAAACTCACCCCCTTCCCTCAAAAATAAATAACAAAAGGAAGAAAAAGATGGCTATCCAAATGTCTTATGAGCATGTAAGAAGCATATCTTCTACTGTTGTTTTGACTTATTTAAAACAGTTGTTTTTCAAATAAATAGCACTACATAAGTTAGGCAACAACAACAACAACATTAGACATAACGATTGCTTGCCACCTGTCCGGCAAGAAAAACTCCATCTCTAGTTAGGTTTTAAATCCTTTAAGATCTCGTAGTTGTCGGCACCTCTGAAAGGCCAATCCAATGTCGTTTCGTGTTTTTTTACGGACTCTTTCGCTTTTTGCTCGCAGGGGGGGTTGCCTTTTTGAATTATCCATGGTCAATGTCACTCATTTGTTGTGGCTACAAGCTTTTAGCTTCAAACTACTACAACACCTATCAGTACACATATGCATGTGTTGTAGTAACTTGACCTTCTTTTCTTTATTTATGGACATGATGTAAACACGCACTGACGAATGACGGAAGTATGCAATTTCCCGCAAAATCCGTCCCGACCTCTAAAATATAAATAATTATTAAAATCATACCATAGTGAATCTGGCCAAAGCAAAAACATGGTTTTGAAGATGGATTGATGATGCACTTGCTAATTAATGAAATTGTGTTCATTTCTAACAAAACAAATCTTACGTAGTGTAGCTCTAAAGAAAAGGAGGGACTAGTCAATATAGTTTTTTGTGGTAATCAACATTATGCCACAAATTATGTTGATTGAGCTTAACTTGTATTGAACTATATATATATATATATATATACACTGGCAGCCAAAAGTTTGGAATAATGTACATATTTTGCTCTTATGGAAAGAAATGTGTACTTTTATTCACCAAAGTGGCATTCAACTGATCACAATGTATAGTCAGGACATACATAATGTGATAAATTACAATTAAAATTTAAAAAATAAATTCAAACTACTTCAAAGATTTCTCATCTAAAAATCCTCCATGTGCAGCAATGACAGCTTTGCAGATCCTTGGCATTGTCAGTTTGTCCAGATACTGAAATTTCACCCCACGCTTCCTGTAGTCTTGTCGGGTACTTCTCACACACCTTACAGTCTAGCTGATCCCACAAAAGCTCAATGGGGTTAAGATCCATAACACTCTTTTCCAATTATCTGTTGTCCAATGTCTGTTTCTTTGCCCACTCTAACCTTTTCTTTTTGTTATTCTGTTTCAAATGTGGCTTTTTCTTTGCAATTCTTCCCATAAGGCCTGCACCTCTCTTTACTGTTGTACATGAAACTGATGTTGAGCAGGTAAAATTCAATGAAGCTGTCAGCTGAGGACGTGTGAGGCGTCTATTTCTCAAACTAGATGTACTAGGTGTACTTATCCTCTTGTTTAGTTGTACATCTGGCTTTCAACATCTCTTTCTGTCCTTGTTAGAGCCAGTTGTTCTTTGTCTTTGAAGACTGTAGTGTACACCTTTGTATGAAATCTTCAGTTTTTTTGGGCAGTTTCAAGCATTGTATAGCCTTTATTACTCAAGACAATGATTGACTGACGAGTTTCTTGAGAAAGCTGTTTCTTTTTTGCCATTTTTGACCTAATATTGACCTTAAGACATGCCAGTCTATTGCATACTGTGGCAACTCAAAAACAAACACAAAGACAATGTTAAGCTTTATTTAATGACCAAATAGCTTTGAACTGTTGATATAATATCAATTTAGCATGATTACTCAAGGATAAGGTGTTGGAGTGATGGCTGCTGGAAATGGGGTCTGTCTAGATTTGATCAAATATTTATTTTTCAAATAGTGATGGTGCTGTTTTTTTACATCAGTAATGTCCTGACTATACTTTGTGATCAGTTGAATGCCACTATGGTGAATTAAAGTACCAATTGTCTTCAGAAACAGCTAAATTTGTGCATTATTCCAAACTTTTGGCCACCAGTGTATTATTTTGATATATCACTAAGAAGCCGGCGTGAGGAGAATAGAAATTAAAGTTTTTTTACATGCTTACAAAATAAATAAATAAATAAACGACAACTTTTACATTTCTTCTCTCTATCTGTAGTTGGATAAGTCTACAGGCCGACTCCATCAGCTTAAGATGCAGTTAGAAGAGGTTGAGGAGGAGAACTCACGCTCCAGCGCTCAGCGCAGGAAACTACAGCGAGAAATGGAGGAAATGAGTGACAGTATGCAAATCATGAACCGTGAGCTCATCATTCTACGCTCACAACTCAGGTAAATACATAGAGAAAGAGCGTGGTTATGACTGTGATTTATGCAGTTTGCCATGCTGTATATAGGATTCACAGTGAGTTAGAGCCATGCTTTCATATATGTGCTGTTATCTCATTGCTCGTACATAAATACATTTCCATGTTTGTATTGTAAGTGCATGTTTCATTCACCCATTGACTCAATGTGTCTGTTTTGTATGTGCATCCGTGTCTGTTTGTTTGTTTGTTTGTTTGTGTCCTACACCAATTCAGCGTGACAGAACGGCAGAAGTCAGAACAGTAGGTGTTTTGTGTGATATAAAGGGCTCAGACTGTGTTGTATGGTTTTCTCTGAGCAATTCTTGTCCTCTCTTGATTCTGGTGGTGTTTAGAGGTGCCCTTTAAGATTAGAGACTGTTTCTATGTTCTTTGCAGCTGATTCATGTAATCTAGATTGGATTTTGATCATCTCATGTTTATAAACAGTGTAATGAATAACAATTTCTCTCTTTCACCAATCACATATATTTCTCCTTCAGTTTCCTATTTCTTGCAGTTCATATATATATATATATATATATATATATATATATATATATATATACATATACATATACAGTTGGGTCCAAAAGTCTGGAGACCACTAGTGAAAATGCTTCTACATTTCTAATTTAATCAATTTATTCGTTCTAACTTATACTAGCAACATAACAATTTGAATAAAAAAAAAAATATGTTACCCTTTTGCTTTAATAACAGCATGCACTGGAGCTGGTATTGTCTCCACAAGTTTGTGCAAAACTGGATGCTCCATGCTATCCAGCATATTAAGTGACTTATTTTACGTCATTACTTTTCAATGTTTTAAATTTTTCTTTTCAGATAAAAAATAAAT
The DNA here is from genome assembly GCF_025860055.1 of Xyrauchen texanus. NCBI lineage: Eukaryota > Metazoa > Chordata > Actinopteri > Cypriniformes > Catostomidae > Xyrauchen > Xyrauchen texanus. Next base: position 30,286,212 of record NC_068290.1, read on the forward strand.
AAATAACATTTTAGTTTTTTTAAATGTGGTCTTAGACTTTGGGATCCCACTGGGGGTATGTATATTTTATATAGTATATATTGTCTAAGAATCGCATGTAATTATATATTCTCTCCCTGTCACATTCTTAGGCGAGCTCCACTCTCTCTTTCCATGCGTTTTGGCCGCAGGGCTCTGGTGGATGATTTCTCTCAGGAGAACTCTGATTCGGAGGATCCAGGTGCTTCTCTCACCGCGTCAAGTGGCCTGCCAGGGAATCCTACACCCTCAGACCACGCCCTGGCCCCCCCACCCCCGTACAGCCTTACACACACTGAATAAGAAGGGGATAGTGTGAAAGATGGCCAGATTTAATCTCATAGTTTGCAATTGTACACACAATGCTGCAGAGCATCCATGCAGTCACAGACAACAACAGAACTTGAAACTAGTTAATGAAACTAGTTAGTGATTTATCAATGTTTAATGAACAAATGAGTAAGCATGCAAGATGGAGAAAATCAGATTCAGTACTCTTTCTACTTAACCAACCTAGTAGTGAGTAAACAGTTTTTATTTTTTAAAGTGGGACAGAACAAAACTACATTTCCCAGCACTCTTTAAGAAATAGAAGTACTGTGTATTGGCCTAGCCTCATATCGATGCAGTATATTATATACCAGGCTTGTTGTGGCACAATTGTAATGGCCACATCAAGCTCTCTATCAATCAATAATAAGCCATTTGTTTAAGGGAAATTTGCATGTTGATGGCAATCAAATGGAAAAGGCCATCAGGTATTGCACAGATGATCCAAATCAAAAGATTCATGATTGGGCTAAAATTCATCAGCTGTGCCAGCACAAGCCATTAAACCTTCAAAACACTGAGAAACTTTCTCTCTCTCACTCCTAAAATAATGTTTTAAGAAATTTAGAATTGAACAGGGACAAGAATATCTTTTTGTTATTTTGTTATTTAATGTTAAAAAGTAATAGCACTACTTCTGATTAATAGAATGTTGCTTTTTATCAAACATGATTTGGCAGAGATGATGCTAATGTACACCAAGCTTTGTATAAACGTGAGAAAGTGAGACAGAGAGAAATGCTTTTCTATTAGATATTATATAATATGCTTCAAATTTGAGCTATCCGTGCTAGCTTTTACTTATTAGCCATAAACTGATATCAGAGGTCATAAGAAAAGAATGGAGATATAGAAACTAAAATGTAAATATAAGGTAAAACAGACAATAGAAAACCAACGATTCGTGGATTTATTGCAGAAAACAAAGAGAAGCGGTCAACGCTGACAGATTTCACTTCCATGTAGACTTAGCAGTAACGATTCTTAGATATTTTCAATTAACCTGCTCTAATCTCATTAAAACATTAGTATTATTCAGTTCAACTCCCTATTAAAGGTGCACTCAGTCATTTTTTTTTTTAGGATATCAAAGTGGCTTACATTGGCTTACACTGACACCTAGTGGCCTGGATGCTGCGTCATTGAAACACAGGAGCTTTCAGTTACAGCTGCCAGTGTAGAAATTCATTATGTCCAGTAAATCAGGATTAATTAATCTATGAAAGAAATTGTCCAATATCAGGGTACTTACTGAGATTAAGTGAGTATTATTCAGATGGTCATGTGATGCTAACATGGCTGCCCCCTGCCCTAGAATAAAATAAATTTTATAAGATTACTGATATGACTGAACTCTTCATCTCACAAGAGTGGTCATGATTTTATACATGTTTCAAAATAGAAGTAAAATGTTTTCAATTAGGAAAACATTTACTGAGTGAACCTTTAAGATTGGGGTATTCTTACATTCTTAGATACTGTGCTTTGATAGTTACCTAGATACCCCTAAAGGGAAGGCTTTTGTTGGTAGTGATATAGGCAGTTAGAATTTCTACATTTAGTCTTAACACATCGGCTCCAGCTTCAGACAACTGACTTGTCATTTTTATCAAATCTGAAAATTCCAGTATGCATTCTATTTTGTTTTGTATTCTTTTTTTCTTTTTTTTTTTTTTTGTTATGTTATGTTATGAAATCAGGATGAAATTTGATGAAATTTGATGAAAACAGGCCTAAGTTAAAGGAAAACAAAGGATAGTGGGTTTATACCTTAAAAAGGTAGTTTTAGTCAAGAACACTGGACAGAAAACTAAACATTTTCAACAAAGCTGCATATACTGAAAATCAGAGACAGTTTTGAGACAATGGACGCACAAGTATAGAGTAAGACATCTGTATTTAGATTACAGAGAGTTTCTTTGTCATGGTGTGAATGGCATAAGTCTTATTACACTTATTACATTACAGGGGTTGAAGGCGGCTAGTTACTTTGCTCCTTAATTATCTCAACTGTATCAATGTAACATTGTTTTCTGCCAAATGAAATTGTGTTCTTCTTTTTTTTTTTTTTTTTTTAAAGAGGCTAATATTTATGGAACAGAGCTTTTATGTTGTATACAATCTGGGGCATATGGATGACTAAAGGGAAATTATTTTAGTTGTATGCATATCGACATGTACTGTAGTTTAGACTGGTGAAAAGGGAGGACATACCTGCTAAAAAATCCAATGGAGTCCATTGAAAACCAATAGCCCATTTCCCACATACAGTCCCGGTACTTCTCCCTTGAACTTTCTTGATGAAAACTATTAAGAGGAACAGGAGACTTTTCACTCTCTTGCATTCGCACACACAAAGGAACCCCCATGGTTACAGTACATCTGTCAATGTTTGCACATGCGATTCAATAGCAACAACAGCACTGATTGTGGGTGCCAGGAGCGGAGCTACAGTTTTGTGAGGGCTTTATTACACAAACTGTATCTTAAGGTTACAGTTCTTTCACTGGGAGCATGAGCCATGTGTGCGGTGCTGCATCCCTAAAGTCTTTGAGGCTGAGGTGAGAGGAGAGGAAAGGGCACTCAGCGTATTTTAATCATGCAGCACATGCTAAACTCAGTGGAATACATGCAATATAAACTCAATCTTTTACAATAAATGCTTTTATGACTCAACATAAAATACTGTACTGAAATACTAAAAAATATGGGTTGATGCAAGTTAACCATACAGTAAAAGGAACGCAACACTTTCCTAATGAAAATAGATTTTATGATGGTAAAGTTTCAAATATATTTAAATTACCCACTCTCGATAAACATCTTATTATCAATGTCCATTATCCCAGGAAAAGCAGTTACACAGTACAGATGCGATGAAAGCTCAAACCGTGTCTTCCGCTGAAGTCCTGCATCAGCTTTGCTCACCCCTCGTATACTCGTACTATGTAAAACAGGTGGTACTCTTTGGGTACTTCAAGTAGCAAGCTAGCAGCTACAAGTTTGTTTACACGTGGTGGCTATAGACTCTTTGCGTTTCTCATTGCTTTGTGCGTCATACGTGTTTGACCAATCACAGGTTGCAACACCTCCCACAGTCCCTCTTCTCCAAAAAGTACCCCAAAGTAGGAGCTAAAAAAGTCTCTCTAAATGACTAAGAGGAACTAAAGTTTAAAGTTAAAGTAAAATGGGTTTTAGTTCCTGCAGTGAAAAGGGCCTAATGAAATAACTAGGAGGTTTGATAAATCTGATAAATATATTGAAAATTTAGGTCTCCCTAAAGACTTCCTTCTCATTGATCATGTTTTCATACGGAGAGTAATGTAATGCATTTTAGATGGCCTTTAGGACAAAATTATTTTAGAAATCAGTAGTTGTTGAATGGTTAAAACAAGGCTCGATGCTTCAGCAGTTGCTACGGGAGAGTAATGGTCTGGCTTAAAAACATACAACATATATTCGTAAATCTTTTCTTGATTCTCAGTCCATGTCAAATGAATGTTTTCCTTCACTGTACGCTTGTCTCTAATATTTAATTTAATATATAGTATGGTGATGATCATTTTGATATATTACTCTGGCTTACAGGCTAGTTTTTAACATGATTGCATTTTCTTAAATATTAAACAGTGTTAAACTGAATAATAATTGTGTCACCATTCTAGAATCAGAACAAATTTCAGACCTGCTTAGCCAGCACTGATCTTCAAAATGTATTAGGACATAATGGATTTGTTGACATCTTGTTTAGCCACAAACACATTATGAAAAATCTTTTTTGTGCTGATTTTCTGTGAATTAACAATGTTCACTGGTGATGTATTGAAAAGTTTATTATTACATGATTATTACACTTTTATACATAAATCGGTAAGCAGGGTTTATTATCAGTCAATCAGATTCCACTGTACGTATGTAGATTGCACTTTGATACTTGAATTGTTTGACTTGCCCCCATAATGTTTGGTTTTAAATTTGGTGCATTTTTGTTAACCATTCTCTTAAATTCAAACATTGTTATACAAGTGTAAAATGTTGTCTGAAAGGGAAGACATTATGCTGTTGATGAATAAACAGATTAGAATTAATTGCACACAGAAGCCAAAAGACTCTACTGAGCCTTGTAAAACAGATTTTTGATACTACTTATTTCTCCATGTTAGAACATTTTCAGCCTATAATTTTTCTAATTTCTCTGACTGTTTGCCTTTAAAGTGACTCAACATTGCTGCTAATTCTTTTCTCTCTCTCTCTCTTTCTCGCTCTCTCTTTTTTTTGTTTTTTTGTTGTTGCATTCTGTCACTGACAAATATACAAAGACATTTCATTTGTAATTGATTTGTACATTTAATAGATGCATTTGCAGAGCTGTTCAAACCTTCAACACTCCAAATAATCCATTTGGAGGGCATTCGTATTCTACTCATATTTCTCCGAATTCTAAATTCCATTTTAATGATTGAGCCTTGTTATACTCATCCAGTGCTTTATAATACAGCTTTGACAAGTATAACAGGAGCATGTATGGAAAGGAATCAAAACCCCAGAGATACTTGTCTGTATTTAATGTATTTCTGAAGAGGATTGTGTGCTTTTTGCATCTGTTGAACTTGAATTTTTAACCATGTTGTTTATTTGATCTTTTTGTTTACTTTGCTATAATGATAAAATGAGACTGGGGTGAATTTTAATATACAGTACCATTGGTTTTGAAGTCAGTCTGGTTTATTTCTAATCACTTAAAATGCAAAGGCATACACATGATCAACTTCAACACAATGAATACTCAAATTCTGATATAAAAGTTACAAAACTTTACTCTTTAATATTTTTACCATCTCAGACTCTCCATTTAACTTGAATTAAATTTGAATAAAAACTAAATTCACAACACATGCAAGAACATTTCACATAAATTATTAGAATTTCTTGTCTTTCAGAAAGCATCATAATAAAAAACAAAAACAAATATAACAACATTTATTAATGCAGTTATCAACTACAGTACTGTCCATTTATCAGCAGACAAGGGCATAGGAACGGGGGATGCATAGGAATGTAGTGGGATACACAACACTGTTTGCCACAGCAGACCTCATTCAGCAAAGCATTATGGGAACAGCACTGGACAAAGGGACTGTGCACAAGCTAGATGAGGTGGGACGGGATACGTCTAAGACCTTTAATGAGGGATTTACTGAAGCAGAGACAGATGTTCTGAAATTGTATAATACAGACATAAGTGACACAGAAGGCAATAAAAAGGATTTTGAGGAAAAGGAAACATTGGCTCCAGTACAACATGTTTCACAGCTTCACGGCATTGACTGGACCCAGACTGCTCGGGTGGCACTGGTTGGGTTCTGTTTTCATGCCAACTTCAATTACCATTGGCTACGGGGTTTGGAGAGGATATTTCCAGGAGGAGGGACCAAAAGAGTATCGCTTAAAGTGTTTCTGGACCAGTTAATTGCAGCCCCCACAACCATAAGTGCTTTCTACATTGGTGAGAATCAGGATTACGGCAGGATTTTTCAGCACGCCATTAACATATTTTTAGAATATACACACAGAGTTGAATAACTAATGAATGTATATAACTTCATAAAAAAAAGTGAAACATATGAATGATTGGCAAAAACAGTTTTAACAAGGCATTTATCAAAAAGGGCTGAGCACATTAGAGGGTGCAGGAGATCCCTTTGAAGACTGGAGAAATAAATTCTGGACTTCTTATAAGGTAAGAACAACAGCTATTTGTGTACTTTAGCATGTGTATTAAAGGTCTGACATTATTGTTGATGCATAATTAATTAAGTCTTTGTTTCTCCCTCTGTTAGACTGGAGTGGTGTACTGGTCAACTATGCAGGTATTAATCCATTCTTCTGTCCAACCATCCATCTATTAGTCCTACCTGTTTCTAAGATGTTTCCTAATTTTCTCCCCATTTTTTATTCTTTACCTCTCAGGCTGTGAATTTCTCTCTGGTCCCACCAGTGGCTCGCACGGTCTATGTTGGAGGAGTCGCTCTTGCTTGGACTGTCTTCCTGTGTCATTTTAGGCAGCAGAGGAGTAACTCTCTGAGTTAGGCTTTAACTGCCTGCCATATATGTTAATCAAAACATGGACTTGCTAACTTCTTAATATGCAAAAGGACAAACGGATGTGCATATACATATATTATACATATGCAGAGCTGGCTGATGTTTCAAACTGAAATTTGAACTAATCTTTTTCTTTGTCTCCATTCATTTGGAGAATGTTATGTAATAAATCCATCTTTTAGATGGTTTCAAATATGCAAATTTTCACATTCACTCAATAAAGATACATTTGTCCTTGAACTCATCTATTCAATATCTATTATATGGAAGCATTTTACAATCACCTCTTCTGCCCTTAAAGGAACAGTTCACCCAAAAAAAGACAATTCTCATTTACTTCTCATATCATGCCATCCTAGATGTGTTTGACTTTTTCTTTTGCTGAACACAATCAAAGATATTTAGAAGAATATTTCAGTGCTGTAAGTGTATGGTGGCAAGCAGGGGCGGAGCCAGGAGTATTTCACAGGGGTGGCCGGGCAGGGGCCAGCGATCAGTCTGTGGTGGCACAGAAATTTTAGTACAGTACATGTTAAGTCTTGTGCTCAAAAACGTCAATTGTGTGTGGGGTGGCCAATGGGGTGGCCAGGCTTCAGTCCATGGTGGCCATGGCCACCCTTGGCCACCCCCTAGCTCCGCCACTGGTGGCAAGAACTTTGAAGGTCCACAAATTACATTAAAGTAGCATATAATCCATAACTGATTTAATCCATATCTTCTGAAGCAATATGATAGGAGTAGGTAAGAAACAGATCAATAATTAAGTTACACACAGAAGTATAGGTATGTCATCAAAAATACCTTCATGAATTTTCAGAAATTACAAGGAAGTAAATCTTTCACTAAAAGTGAAAGTGGAGATTTATATAAAAAAATTATTTAAATATGGATTATAAAATAATTTCTCGCCCACATATCTTATTGCTTCAGAAGATATGGATTAAACCACTGGAGTCTTATGGATTACATGTATGCTACTTTTATGTGATTTTTGTACCTTCAAATTTCTCGCCACATACACGTGCACTGTGAAGACCTACAGAGTTAAATATATTTAAAAAATCTTTGTGTTCAGCAGAATGAAAATCATACGCATCTGGGATGGCATGAGTGTGAGTAAATGATGAAGGGTTTAATGTTAGGTGAACTATCCCTTTAAGCTTTTCCACAAATGTTATCACAATTTCCCATATCAAAAAGTCATACTTAACTAATATAAATATTAGTATAATATAATCATATTAATAAATATAATATCACAATGATTATACCTATTCAAAAAAATATTTTAAGGTCTTTCAAATTTACTTTTGCATTTACTTGGTGTGAAACATATTCATAATTTAGGCAACGTGCTTGAATAAAAAAAAAAAGTGTGTTTAAGTGTGTTTTAAAATCTCTGCATGACAAACTCAGTACGCTTATTCTTGCTGTACCAATAAAGTTATCTTGTAGCAGCAACTAATCACGTCACTATCAGCATAATACAGACTACAGCGTGGATGTGTCTCGTTTGGAAGGATGCATCCTCCGGAGGTCGCGAATAGGACGCTCCGAATACGACCTTCTTTTCGGAGGATGCATGAGGTGTATCTTTCGTGGGCACTCACAACCCACAGTTCTTTGCTTCAACGCCGATTTGCCAGTAAATATGATGTTCAAACACAAGGAATGTCAATTCCCAAGTTGAAGTACCTCAGTAGATGGGTGCAGAGTATAATATGTATAATTCTTTTATTATATAATTAAAATAAGGTATCAGACTAAACATACACCTGTAAAATCTATTTTCTTTTCTCTTTACATCATTATATCTCTCCTAAAATTGACATCATACATTCCCTTTTAAAGGAACTTTGTTCCCTTCTCACTCAAAGCGCTTGTTAAAGAGTGGCGTGCTGTCACAGCCACCATGTTACGTTCCGTTTTCGTCTCGTTTAAACGAGATTTGTTTAAAGGAGCAAGCTCGGTATACTGCAGCCTTCCAAACGAGACATAGCCGGTGTCTTTTTAAAAAAAAAATTTGTTTTTTAATTAAGATTCAAACAAACAAAGTGAATGTACAGTCAAAACTACTATAATACATATATAAAGAGCAAAATAGTGTCTTTGACACTGTCACTACTGAGCGACAGGAAATCCAGACCCTCGTAAAACCAACTAATCAGCTCGCATCTATTCAGTCACATGACTCAAAGCGTCACGTAATCTCGCTATACGTCCTCTCGCGAGCTTTCCTGTTCCCTTTTCACTCTGAGTTCAAGATGGTAGGTAGCTTGACTTTTTATCGAATGTATCAGTTGCAAAATCTACCTCCATCCTCAATTATATCTGCTACAATACTGTCGCGGATCATATTTAGAAATATTAAATAGCGTTACGAGTGGATGAATGTGTGTATTGTGGTGTTTCTTTGTGTGTGTTTGATAAGTAGATTCAAGCGAATGCACATCGGGCGGCGGAGCCGAAACTTCCAGTTCTGTGTCGTTTGTAAAAAAAAATAAAACGTAGGAATGACCGCACGTAGTCTTTTTCTTAGTCTTTGAATATTTCAAAAAGTACAGTGCCATTTAATTTAGCCGTCTGGGCAGAATTACGAGTATTACACAGACTAGTTTTGGCCAAGCCAGCGGCATTAGTTCTAGCTGTATTGTGCCACATGCGTTACAACCAGAGATTATAAATAAAAATGGTTGAAAATAATATACTTTCCATTCACGTTGTGTTTTCTAGCCATTGCTGTTTAAATATTTGTAAACGTGGCTAGTGAATGGTGTAGCCCTTGAATTAAAGCACATTACTCTTTGCTAAAGCAATCTGTGGAATAAATGCTAATTATGACACTTGATTCTTTCACTGGTACTTGAGTGGGGTTGTGTTGATTTATTATTTTCTGTGTGTGATCTTACCAGGGAGTTGACATCAGACACAACAAGGACCGCAAGGTTCACAGGAAGGAGCCCAAAAGTCAGGATATTTACCTGAGGCTCCTGGTCAAGGTAAGAACCATCATGAAGAGTTTCGTGATTAGTTTCACTTAACACTTCTAAACATTTGTGGCTGATTGCATCTAGTGTTGGCGATCCATCCCTTAACCTTCATTGTATAATATTAATGCAATGTTTTTGTGCGTGTGGATGTAGTTGTTCAGATTTCTGGCTCGTCGTTCTGATGCTCCCTTCAACAAGGTCATTCTGAGGAGACTCTTTATGAGCAAGACCAACCGCCCCCCTCTTGCCCTGTCCCGTCTGGTGAGTCTGCGCCCCAACATTGTTTTTGCATAGGCTTTACCTGTTTGCTTTCCTCTTTTTCTTTATATGGTAAGTAGGGCTGTGAAATTAAGCAATCACACGGTCATGCAGAACATTATTATTATTATTTTAATTCATAAGGATCTCTTTCTCAACGGCAATACCAGCGGTGACAGCCGTCTCCTCAGCAATATCTCGCGCTCTTCGCTTTCAAACTATGTCACTTAAAGCGTGATTGCGTCACTCAAGGCCAGCTAGAAGGCCCCTACTGGGACATATCTTAAAGGTCACACCCACCAAAATCAATCTGATTGGCTGATAAATCTGACTTTAGTTCCTCATTTATTTGCACTGTTGAGGGATTCTGTGGAAATTCTGAAGGCCTGACGGGGTTGAGCTCAAACTCAGTGCTGCTTCAGACTAGGGCTGGGATAAACGATTATTTTTTAAACGATTAATCTAGCGATTATTTTTTCGATGCATCGATTAATCTAACGATTCATTTTCCAGTCCGATTCGATTTCGATTCGATTAATCGACTTGTGACAACACCGGTAATACCGGTTTCATCGGGGGTGGGGGTGTATAAAATGTAAAAAAAAAAAAAAACATTTGCCGGGAGTTTGATTGACTGGCGATCTGATCAATCAATCATGATACGCCATTTTTGTCCGACAAAGTAGTCAGGAGAGAGAAGATTAGCGTCGGTGGATTTGAATTTGAACAATGGATTGTAGGCTACTGTACTGACATCTTTCCGCGGTTAAAACAACAGTCCTTCTGACGTAGGCTACATTCATGTTTAGCCTATTTGATGCTATAAATTAACCAAGGAAAAGATGATCGGTTCACGAGCAGCTTTAACTGAGGCAATCTGTCAGGACACATTAAAGAGCCACAAAATAGTAGGCCTATTTATGGTTTAATTTTCTTTGAATGACCAAATTTGAAAGTTGAGACTTTATTAAATGTTACCTGCTTGGTCCTGTTTGTCAGCGCGTTGTCAGTGTCCTCTATGTATTTTTCACGACATTCATAGCTATAAGCGCATTATTAATAGCTATAAGCTGAAAACTTTAGGTGTCGACAACGTATTATATATAGCCTACTCCAACATCGAGTGCAAAGTGGGGAGTTGAAAAAAACTTACGGTGCTCTGTCATCTGCGGCTGCTCCCGGTGGCGCTAGAATGGAAGGCCATCTCCATTTTGGAGACGACATATCACGGAATTGTTTCCTTTTAAATTAAATAATTCCCATACTTTAGAGGAACGAGTGCATGCCGCCTTGCACTTCTATAGTCTGAGGATCCACTCGTGTTGGCGCCGGCGCCGCCATCTTTGTTTTGGGTCTGACAATTCGACGCGCATATTTTGCGTCGACGTCATCCCAGCCCTAGTGCTGGTACATTGCCGTGGTGCTAGAATGGAAGGCCATCTCCATTTTGCAAAGACGACATATCACATAATTTTTTCCTTTTAAATTAAAGAATTCCCATACTTTAGATGAACGAGTGCGTGCCGCCTTGCACTTCTGGTAGTCTGAGGAGCCACTCGTTTTGCTTCTACTCTCCGGCGCCGCCATCTTTGTTTTGGTCTGACGAATCGACGCGCATATTTTGCGTCGACGTATTTTTTGCGTCGACGTCATCGATTACGTCGACGCGTCGTCCCAGCCCTACTTCAGACATGCGATTTGTGAAACCGTTGTCTCACTTTGCTTTAAGCATCAAGAAATAAATTCTGACTGGATAAACCGTTTTTCTCCATTTGTTTGTAGATTGAGTGGAAAAAGATTAAAAATACATAGGCAAAAAGGTGATTTGAGAATGAAATAATGAAAAGATATTTATTTATTTGGCATGTTAGGCCAGCAGAGAAGGCTTTGCTGGCCCTGTGAATTCACCACTGCTGGAATCTAGTAACATTGCCAGGGTCAATCCTGTGACATGTCTGTGTGAACAAAAGCAGAGTCGATATCGTGAAGGGTGTGTGTCCTAGTGATGACTTATTTATCATGCAAGGGACAAAGTTTGTGTGCAGAATAAAGATTCAACAGTTTCATGGTGTACTGCGGTTTAAAATTTTTAGCAATAGGTGCTTAAGTTCTTGAATTATAGAAAATCGTAAAATACTTTGCCTAATTCATTTAATTTAGTAAATGTATTTATACTCTGAAAAACATGAGGACAGACTGCTAGATCACTGCTGAAGCAAGCAGCACATAGACAGCGCTGGCACGTGAAGCATGTTAATTCACAATCTATTGTTACTGGAGGATTTAAACAAATATTTTACAGATACTGCTGTAGTGGATTTAACAAGTATTAATCCTCGCAACTACCAGTTTTAATGAAAAATTACTCTCCAGATTGAAAACATTTCTGACTTGTAAAACTTTAACAAAAATAGTTTTTTTCTGACAACATTTGGGTGTATATCAAAATATGTTGTCAAACATGTCCCTTGACTTGGTCACAAAAAAGCTTTCAAATAACAAATTGTTTTTAAAGGTATAATTTTATAAAATAACCTTTAATGATATGAAATGGCTTTACTCTATTTCGCAAATATTTAAAAATATATATATTTGAAATTGTAATTTGCCGCAACAAAATCCTAGTCCCCTTCATGTGGTACACCACTTCTATGACATGTTAAGTTATTTCTATGTTTATTTTGTACCTGTTTTTAATAAATGCATTAGTGCAAGGCCGAACAATTGTGCAAAAATTATTATTAATAATTTAAAAAGAATGTTTGTCCCTTGATTTCACAGCATTGGTGTTATCAATGTTAAAAACTTTTTATGTTTAAAAAACATTTTTAAATACAAAAAGTTTTGGGAAATAATTAAGACTATATTACTGCCAAATCCAAAGAATAATCTATTTTATAAACTCTTCAACAGGTTTGCCCTTAAATAAAAATCAATGTTTTTAACAGTAACCATAGTTTAACCACGGCATTTGTAGTAAAATCATAGTAACCACAATATAAACATGGTTACTGATTGTTGCTATATATAGTATATAGATTTATTTATATATATATATATATATATATATATATATATATATATATATATATATAGGTAAAATCATGGTTACTTTGTGGAAACTACAGTATTACTGTAATAAAACCACAGCTAATTGTATCAAAACCATGATTTCTGCTCAGAAAACCATGGTGACAGCAGTCATTGTTTCTACAATATTACTATAGATTTATTTTATTTAAAATAAAAAATGTACGCAATTAATCGCAATGACCCCGGATTGTAATAAGGAAGATTTCTGAGAAATGCAAGCTTGTAGTACCACCTGTTTACTGCAGAGGGCAGTAATTGAATTTTCAACTGTGTGGCAATGCGCAGCTTATACAGTGAAGAAAACAACCTTCAGCAGCAACAACACAAACATGCCTTACATTCTTGTTCAAAACATTTGATGGAGCGCAAATTCGAACTAAGATCTCAAGATGCGTTTTAACATCTCAAGTATCTAACTTGACACAGTGACCTAAAAATTGTGATTCTGATGCAACACACCTTAGACGCTACACAAGCATGTGTGACGCTTGTTGAAATTGATGGGTCCTTAACCCTTTCCAGCCTGAGCCCAAAATTCTGAAAATTATGGTATTCATATGCAAATTAATATTATATTCATATAACAATACACACCTGAACTCTATATACCATTTTGAAGAAAAGAACTAGGGCTTTCAAAGGATATAAATATATGTATGATTATTTAAGTATAATCACCCTTTATCAATGAGATTTCACACAGCAATTCTTACAAAAAGTTTCTCTGGCCACCATACTTTCAGACAACTGCATTTTCAACCATTTTAATTACAGGCTAGAGGGAAACTTGGAGTGTATGAAATATGCATAATTTTGTGGGCAATGTAGAACAGCAGACAGATTAGAAATGTAATATATTGTTTAAAAGTTATAACCATTCTAGTGATTAGTGAGAAAACTGAATAAAACAAACATTTAGAATGTAAAGAGACATTTCACATTACCACTCCTCAAATACTCCTTTTGAGTACCTGTAATAATAAATTGAGATCGCATCTGAAATTGAAGGACACAAACACTGAAATATAAATTTTATGTGTTCAATGAAACACACACACTTTATTCAATTTGAACATTAGAATTACACAGAAGAACATACAAAATCAAACTTTTGAACTTTCTACAGTAAATACATTTATAATCTTGACTTATACTACTATAATGTTCACAAAGGTAGTCATATCAAGTCTGATGTTGCAATTACCCATAATTTAAAACCCCACCGAGTAGGCTTGCCCTTCATGTATTGTTTAAATCCTGACCGAACTTTACTCAACCATACGTACATCTATTGCAAGATTTTGGTTAGCCTGAAAGGGCTGCTGGCATTTTTGTTTGAGGTGGTCCATAAGGTAACGCATCTTCCTAAGGCGATCCTGATTATCCTTTGTGGTAGGGTCTACAACATTTAGAGCTGCTAAAAGTGCTTTGTAGCAGTCATGCAACATAAATCCCCTCGCCCATGAGCCCTGAAGTTACTTGGTTCCCCAATGACGATGGGAATCAGGGAGAATTGAAAAGCCCATGTAAACCGCACAGCCTGATGCGTACTACCTCGGTAAATACCGAATGGATGGCTAGGCTTAAATGGGAGAGGTTTTGGTGCCTGTGAATCGATGTCAGAGTATGAGGGATGAGAAACAGAGTCAGGGAAGCGTTTACTCTTTCTAGATGACTTGGGGCGTGTGCGAGAATGGCTAGCCATACCCAAAATAATATGAGTAACAGTGTTGGTGTTACTGTGAGTATCAGTCATATGAGAAATGGAAACAAACAACATGTATATTTATATTATACACACGTGTTGTGACAGCTTGCCCATCACTGTAACTTTCAGTCTTTATTGTCCTTGGGAGGCATTTCTGTTGGTAGACAGCAGCCAATAACACAAACAGTTAACATCGAACAAAACTAAAATTATCTTATGAGTAGGCCTAACTGTTGTAATAAAATTGGCAAATCTCATACAGGGACCAGGGAGATACTGGCCATTCACACAGACGATTAAATTAACTGTCTGTTTAGTTGTACCGTACACAATTTATTTGTTTATAAGATGATAAAAGAGCGGGCTTCTCGAGAGAAAAGACGGTCGTGTCTAAAAGAGATCCCCTCCCGTCAATCTTACAGGATTCTTACACGCCGTTAATTTGAAGTCGAAGAGCAAATTATTTTAAATTGTTTTGATGAACAGTCAGTTTTGATGATCAATTCAAGCTCTAAAATAAATATTTCACATAATAAATTTGATGACTTTAACTCTACGTCTGTTACTTTCAGATATAGTTAGTCACTGGAGAAGTACATCAGTCAGCTTTGAAATTATTAGTCCGACTGGGTGGTCTAGAGGTAATTAATTCACCCTTTTTTTAAAGTTCAAAAGTTAAAATTTTTAATTGAGAATTGGTTTGTTCTGACGTTTCATTGAAACTTGACAAATAATTCACAGGCTTCCCAGTGCCACTTGGGAGTGAGTAAATTAGTGCTTAGTACATAAGTAACAACCGAACAGAATGCGACCCATTTTAAATCCTTATTGTATACCAACAACAGCCAAATCCGACACTCTGCTGAAAATGGCATTTATCTGGAATGTGCTTGCCTTGCGTTAAGGTCATAGTACATTTAAATATAAAACATGGCAGGGGCCTGGGGAACTCAGCGAGTATTGACACTGACTACCACCCCTTGAGTCACAAGTTTGCAGTCAGTGGTTCTCGCTCTCACTGGGGTACATGGTAAATTGTGATTGGATCATGGAGAGTAGCATGAGTCTCCACATCCGGAGTTTCAGCAGTGTCATGCACAGCGAGCCACGTGATTAGTAGTCGGATTTGGGCATTCCAAATTGGGAGAAAAATATAAATATATGCAGAAGCAATAGAGCAACCATATTAGACTGTTCTAAATGGAATTCACCAAAAGCTTATTGACATTAAAACAGTCAGGACATTGTTGAAAAGAATTAAGTTAAGCCAAATTTATGAGAGGGTAAAAAATTGCGTATTTCATAAACCTAATGTATTCTAAACATGATGTGCAAACAGAATAGAAGGGGTTAAGCATTCTGCACATCATTGAAATTGTTTTGTTATTAATTATATTTAAAATGTAACATTAACGTGACTGCAATTTAAGCACAGCCTTTTTAAAAATGGAAAGCCAAATATAAATGTGTAAAAATGTTGAATGTTGAACTAGTCATTTTCATTTTTGACTAGCATCAGGACCCATCAGAACCGTTTAGTTGACTAATCTCACACATCCCTACTCTATATGTGCTTTGCAGTGACACCCAATGGACATCAAAAAGATAAAAATGTGAATGAGTTTGAGAAATGTGAGTATAGTATTTCATATAGAAATTGTATGAATAGTCCTATGACTTAGGGATGTCATAAAATATAGATATATTGATTGGCACATTAATTTATCAATATATTTGAAGCATCGATATATTAAAATTAGCCAATTTTTAAATTATAAGCCCAATTTGTGTGCTTTCCAAAAGACAAATTCAGTTAACCTGTTAAACAGTCTGGCCTGATAGCATTGGAGACCAAAAGAGGGCGATATACCATTTACTGAAGCCAGTCACACACACAGAGGACGAGTTGAAGCGTTACAGGAGATGGTAGTCCAAAGTAACGAAAGCTTTGTTACTTCAAGAATGAACAAAGTGACGTTAATGAGTTTTCATTAATCAGTTTCAGTGAAACTGGTGCAACTGCACAAACTGAACGATTAGAAATGATAATGTTTATTATGCAGTTTCTCATTCATTCAAGCTGTCAAACAAGAAAATGACATTCTTGTAACTGAAAATACATTATGTAGACTAGATGAAAGATTCATAGAAACAGTATATCATGCAGTGATTGCAAGAGTAAATAATCTTTGTTCATTGATAATGATTTGGGTCTAATTTAATGGAAAACTATGCATGTTGAGCTCTGGCACTTCAGGATGTTGATGCTGAGCATTGGCATTTGTAGAAAATAACTTTATAATTTTAGAACCTGCCATGTCCTCCGCCAGACACATCTTGTGTGCAACCTGCCACCTTAATTGACCCTGCCTTTCACACTTAAAGTTTTGTTGACAAAAATGTCTGAAGAGACCGACTATTGTGCAACGAGCAGCCCTATTTCTATATGAAAAAATCCTGGGGGGGGGGGTGTACCGTGGAGCACAAAGTATGATTTAAAACTCATTAAGTGTACAATATAAAGATGAGGCAATAGTGGCAATCTAGTGTCATATACTTCTGCATTTGGCCCCCCAAAAAAACAAGTTTTGACGACTCTGAATTAGCCTCTTCATCTACCACAATATTTAAATGTTTTAAATTATTTTAATTTGTAGGTTTTCTCTGTAAATATTGATGTGATTGATCATTGTATCATGTAATTCAACTAATACTATGCCTTGTCACTTCAGAAAGCAGCACAAAGCTGCTTTTTAGACTATTACCATTTCTTTAGGTATCATGCAGTTTCCTTTTTTTTTTTTTGGCTCTGTAGATCCGTAAGATGAAGCTTCCAGGCCGTGACAACCAGATCGCTGTTGTTGTGGGAACAATTACTGATGATGTTAGGATTCAGGATGTCCCTAAACTGAAGGTAAGAATAGTCATCAGAAGTGTACAGTGCTCGTGTGTAATTTGGAAAAGCTGTCAAGGTGTTTCCAAATGGTTTTTGGTTAATTGATCTTAAGTTTTGCAGCCTGCATCTGATTCTGGCATTATTTGTGTGAAAATGTTGCGTTCAAGAGCTAAATGCTTGACACGGATCTGTCTTATGATCAAAAATACCAAGCTATAGTTTTCTCATTGTTTGTATTATGTGAGTGCATGAAGAGTAGAGTTAATAAGTAAAATTAAAGATGTTCTGTGTGTCTTGGAAAGGCAATTCCTTAAAAATAAACTTGCATTTTTTACCAAATGAGAGATGCCACACTTTCTGTGGTTCAGATGTATTTAAAGCGATTATGATGTAGATTTTTTTTTTATAACCATAAACTTCATTATAATAATTATGTTGAGTGCTTTTATTTACACCTTGCATTCACATGCATTTCATATCCGGATAGTATATGGATATTCCAAATCTGGATTGCATTTACACATTGCAGTAAATTAAAATTCACTAAAAGAGAGAATTTTCAAAACAATGATTGATAATTCAAATGCTTTGCATCACTTTAGCAGTCAGGGTTTTTCCTTCATTTAATCTTTTTTTGGCGGCCAGCTAAGCTAAACTTTGTTGCAGAAGCAAATCTAATGATTCATCTTGCGTTCAGCGCTTTGTATATTCTTCTCATCTGAAATGTGAATGAAGTAGGAATTTGAGGAGAGAGACAAAATATTCCAAGTGCATTCTGATGGAATAATTCAAGGAAAATTGTCCATTGTTCAGGTGGTTGCAAGACAGCAGTGTCTGTTGTTTTCTTCACATTGTGATGGCTGAATTAACAGAAAAGTGCAAGAACACAACACTGTGCTTTTAAAATAGATGAATGTGGTTTTAATGATCCAATCACAATCCCATCACAATGCATCTTGGGTGCATTTACACCTGTCATTTAATGTGGTAAAGTGCAATCCATTAACTATTCAATCACCAAAAATGCATGTTAAAGCAATTGTGTAAATGGGGCCTAATTGTGTTTTCTGCAGGACTGCAAAATACCTTGGCTTTGTACACTCCTTGATGGGTGCAACAGTATGTGTACTTAAAACTACTTGGGTAGTTTTGTAAATAAGTATTTCACTCTTGCAGGTGTGTGCACTGAAGGTGACTGCTGGTGCTCGCCGCAGGATCTTGAAGGCTGGTGGTCAGATCATGACCTTTGACCAGCTGGCCCTCACTGCCCCTAGAGGACAGGGCACTGTTCTGTTGTCAGGTAAGTGTGTGTGCATGAAGTACTGAGGTGGTAGCAGTGTTAGCATGAAAGCTCACAAAATAACCATTTAATAAACATTTACTCATGTATTTTACTGCTGTTGTTTTTCAGTTATTAAATTGTCCATAAATGATTTGCTTGTTCATATTTAGAGGTATTTTAAGCTTGACTCAAGGTTGTTAATCAACTTGTTCTGTTTGTATGCAGGACCCCGTAAGGCCAGAGAGGTGTACAGGCATTTCGGTAAAGCTACTGGGACCCCCCACAGCCACACAAAGTAAGACACCAACATGTGCTTTAATTTTAAGCCATCTTGAGCTGTTGGAGAAAGATGTTAATTATTTGTTTTACAGTTTAACTCAATCATCTCTTTCCTCCTCCTTAGGCCCTATGTGCGTTCCAAAGGCAGGAAGTTCGAGCGTGCCCGTGGTCGCAGAGCCAGCCGAGGCTACAAGAACTAAACACCTGTCTTTTGTATTCAATATTGTAATGCAAATAAAGATTGGATTATATTCAAAACACAAATTCCTTTATGCTTTTTCTTGATTTGAATGCATCAGAGCATCCAGTGGAATATACCTTGTTTATATTTCTCTTTGACTATTCTTCTTTAGTATGTGAAAGTACTTGTATTCTTGTTTTGCTTTTAACACATACAAGAAATCAGTTTTCTATTATCAAAATTTAAAGATTTTCATTTGTGGGAATTGATATTAAATGAATGGTTGCTAAAAATATTAATATTGATTTGTGAAATTTGTTCTAGCTTTGTTTTTAATAACCCCATTACTGCTAAATTATGTCACCCTACATGCACTTGAAGCACAGAAATGACTGTGACTTCTCCACATCAAGTGGAAAATGCAACCCTATGTCAATTATGAATGTGTATTGTTTACAACTGTAGGTACATGTGCAGACGTACATATTTCCAATACAGTTTCAGAATTAATCTCTCAACATCACTAACAATGAAATATAAAGGGTTATAAGAAAGTTAAAAGAACTTTACGTCATAGGAAAAATTAGCTAACCTTAATCGAACTTGATGGAATTTTCCACTTTGTGTTTGCACAAGGCAAACTTGTCTGAATTTTTTTTTAAATAGACATTTGATGAATTTGTTATTTTTAAAAGGTAAAATTTGAAAAGTTTTGTGGCTACAACCAAAATCAAATATCAGAACCAAGTAGAATTTCTTTGCTCAGATATATTGTTTTAGGATCTGAACAGCGTTTGAGTTCTTTTTTAACTTCAAAATTATAAGGAAAGTGTATGTTTTAGATGTAACAATTTTTTTAAGTCATAATCATTTAGCTTTTTGAAGATCACTCAAATAGTCCTGTGGTTTTAAAATATATATATATTTGTAAAAACTTTCTATAAAGTCTCCATGAGGACACAAAAGCTGTGTGCGTAACATTTGAAGGAGAATTAGAAAAATGCAGTTTTTATTGAAGTGTAGTAATCATGTCACCGTTTCTGCTTTAAATGTCAATTACCATTTACAGATATTAATTTAGTGAAATTCAACATTTGACATTTTGTACATTTATGTTGTTTAGCTGAATAACAATTCATTCAAAATATATGCTTTGACACAATTACTTTGGAATTCCCCTTAATTAAAATACCATCAAATGCATATTAAGGCAAAGTTTAGGAATGACCATGCAAATGTTGAGGTGAAGCACCAACTGCAATGTGTACAGTGGAAACACTGAAAAGAAGCAACAATTTCAAGTACTTCACAGATATTCAAAGAAGCATTGCTATTGGTGAGTAAACACTTTTCAGAAACTAGCTGCCTTTGATGTCAAATCTGTGGTTTTTATTTCCAGTACACAAGAGGACAGACTAAATTGGCAGTTAGGAGCAGTTTCAGCCACATGTATCATGCTAAAAAAATGAATATTAATTTCTGCATTTCCACATAGACCCTTCCAGTTTCTAGATACTTTTAATGGAGGTTTAAATTAAGACCTTGTGGATGATAGGTTCTTATGCACTGTAAAGTCCACTGACAAATGACGTTTAGGAGTGCCATAAATTTAAGGCGTATCTTGGGTGGATCACTTTTTCTATATAAGGACAAAACTCTTAAGTAAAACGGATCTATGCCATGATGTAAAAAATGGAAAATGGCATACAATAACTGCTGACAGTGTATGTCTATTCTGAGATGCGGGTTGGCGCTGTTGTAAGCAATATCACACCTGCAATTGTGCAAAATGACCCTAGTGATGTAGGCAGGGGTGGAAAGAGTACTGAAAAATAATACTCAAGTAAAAGTACTGTTACTTCTTAAAACATTTTGTTTGAGTAGATTAAAAGTACCTGTCCTAAAAACTACTCAAGTAAGAGTAAAAGAGTAGCTCATTTAAAAGTACTCATGAGTAGTGAGTATTGAGACCTGAAAGCTATGCCCATTTATAATTAAAAACTCTACACTGCAATTTAAAAATGAGGCACACATACCGTAATTTACATTCTCTTTCATGGCTGTTTGCCAGAAACAATACAAAATATAGGTGTTTTATAGGTGTTTGTGACTGACAACTTTTGTCTATGATACTGTAAACACTACATGAATCTGAAAATAAATAAATAAATAGTGGTGGTGTAGTGGGCTAAATCACATTTCTGTTAATCAGAAGGTTGCTGGTTCGATCCCCACAGCCGCCACCATTTTGCCCTTGAGCAAGGCACTTAACTCCAGGTTGCTCCAGGGTGATTGTCCCTATAATAAGTGCACTGTAAGTTGCTTTGGATAAAAGCGTCTACCAAATGCATAAATGTAAATAAAAGGGCAACATGATTACAGAAGATTAAAATGTTTTTTTTCAATATCATAATGTATGAAACAATTACATTAAAATCAGTTTATGTGCAGGGCCTAAATTTCCCTTAATGCCGACTAAGGGAAGATTTAATGTTGCGCATAAAACATGTTACAAAAACAGGGTCACTTGGCACAATAGAGGCGGTAGAGCAGTTTTTGCTACAGGGGCCACATTGTGGCCACAAAATTCTCTCATTATTTAGTCTCCCTTATGCCATCCCAGATGTGTATGAGTTTCTTTAAAAATAAAGACATTTAGAAGAATATCTCAGCTCTGTACACATTGACTATTGTACTGTACACATTGTTCCATATAATGCAAGTGAATGGGTGCCATCACCTACTGGGCAGGGAGAAGAATTTCTAGCACAAATTGACTTGAAAATTGATCTCTTTCTCACCCACACCTGTCATCAGAAGACTTCAGAAGTCATGGATTTAACCACTGGAGTCACATGAATTAGGCTACTTTTATGCTGCCTTTATGTGCTTTTTGGAGCTTCAAAAGTTTGGCATCCATTTACTTGCATTGAATGGACCTACAGAGCTTAAATATTCTTCTAAAAATCTTAATTTTCATTCTGAAGAAAGAAAGTCGTAGACAGATGGCACGAGGGTGAGTAAATGATGAGAGAATTTTCATTTTTGTGTGAATTACATCTTTAAGCAGCACATGTGGAGCCACATTGTCCTCTTTTTGAGATACAATGTTCCACATTGATTTAGTTCTTGTATCTTTTAAGCCCAGAAATATTTGTGTTCTCATTCTAATGCATAATGCACAATTTTCTAATGTTTGTGACTGGTGGAATATTCTGCCTAAAGTATGCAAAGGTTGATACTTTTCTATCAGGCATTAGAAAAAACTTGATAAAGGCTAAGCATAATTATAAATAATTTTATCATCTCTACTTTCCTGGTAATTTATTATTCAAATGAACACTCTCTCCACATCAGGGGTCGGTATTATTAAAACAAACTAAAAACATTATTAAAAACATTATTATTAAATGTATTCTATTACATGAATACTTTTAAATCTACTCAAGTTATTCAGCGAAAATTTGTGAGTGGTTTTCTCGTTTCCTTTTATTGTTGTTTGATTAATAGCCTTTATATGACATAGCCTACTAGACACTGGTCAATTTGGTTTCATGTACACTTCAAGTCTGACATTTCATATGTACAACATACTTATGAACATATGAACATACGTTCACTTTCGACCAAACCGATAGACATTAATGTCTCATCAAGACGGGCATTGGCGGAATTATGAAGTATATTTGATCATTTAGGCGCATTAGCGCTCAAACATTAGCCGACTGTCAATCAAACAACACGCAGCTACAGACGTCAGGAAATAAAAAGTAAATCTTTTATATTTTATCTAAGATCAACCAACCAGTGGTGCTCTTACTATCGCGATTGATGTAATGAACACCCCTGTTCTAGATGTCAAACGTAGGCTAAATATAGAAAACTACTAAAAGTTTGATCGAGGACATCTCTCTTTTTATTGCCCAGCCCTATTGATAACATTGCATTAATCTCTCACAGCAGCCCAACAATCTCAGTGATAGATAGTTCAATTACAGGCTACGTTATAGACACACAGAATCTAAGCAGAAATATTAAATTTACCTCAATATGTTTCTTCAAATTAGAGGCAGGATTTATGCAGATATCTGGCTTGAGCAAGTTAAACTCACATGACACTATCATGCAATTGGCCTTTTTCACTGTGAAAAGCCCTTCCAGGTGTTCAGCTTTAAACAGTGATTGAGGCATTCTCCACATCCATAACAGTTGGCGCCAGATCTGCAGCTGCCGTTCAAGTTTTTCACTTGTGATTTGATTGGATGGGAGTTACGAGACTCTCTCTAGCCAATCATGTTGGTAGATAAAAATAAAATCAGGACAGAGAAGTAGTGAACACAGATTGTGGGAAAAAAAACACAGTAAAAGTACAATTATAGCACTTAAAATATACTCAAGTAAAAATATACAATTTTTAAACTACATTAAAAAGTAAAATTCTTGGGAAAAAATAGTTAATTACAGTAACTTGAGCATTTATAATTCGTTACTTTACACCCCTGTATATTATATATATATACATACAAACACACACACACACACACACACACACACACACACACACACACACACACACACACACATTGTAGGCCTTTTTTATTCCTCATGTGAGAGAGCTTACTTTATTAAAACAAATTTATGTGGAAGAATGTTTTAATATATTTAATAATTATATTTAATCATAGATACATTTTTAATAGACAAAAAGGGTATGAGAGTAAACCAGATGAAGCTTTTAGTCTCTAAGAAGAATGTTAGTGTCTGTGGGAGTGTGCATAAAAAAATAAAATGACAGAAGGGGTCTGCAGTTAAGGAATACATGATATCTCAAAAACCCTCATACAGTAAATTGTGTTAATATGTTCCATTCCCTCCACTATCTGCATGTATTTAAAATTCCAACTCACAACAGGCTCTTTTTTTCCACATCAGGGGCCCGTGTATGTCTTCCACAGCTCTGTTGTTATTCAAATCATCTGTACCAGTGCATACAGTGTGTAGGAAAGACCCCATCACAATCTTTCACACATGCCCTCTCTGACGTGAGGCCAGAGATATAGAGGGGGAGAGAGTGAAACTGAACTCAAACAGCCACAATAGAACTGTGAGGACAACCTGTTCCAGATACATCACAGTGGCTCATGCCAACCAGGTTGGTATTTTGATTTATTATTTTTTTTAGCAAATGGGGGGGCATATAATCAAATAAGACCTCACAGAATGTCATTTAATATAATAATAATTATAATAAAATATATATTATATTATATTATAATTAAAAAAAAAGATCACAAAGGAAATGATGAAAAACTAAGGATGAAAGCATTTCAAGATCTGTGGTTTTCCTCCCATACCATAACTCATGAAGACATGCCTACATGTTTCCTTTCCCACGGATCCAGCTTTTTGCATATTTACATATTCAATAGATTGCTTACTATTTCTGATTGTCTAATACTGCTTAACATGACTGATATCTGGAATACAGAAATGATTGCTGATTGATGTAAAGCGGCCCCAAAAAATATTTATAAAGATACTAAAGCCTCACTTAAAAATAAATAAATGTAATTCTTCTTTCAGCTGCTTCTGTTAGGGGTCACCACAGTGGACCATCCGTGATCCACATATTTGACACATTTGGCACAGGTTTTACACCAGATGCCCTTCCTGACGCAACCCCCAGTGACTGGGGGCCTCTCACTCACACCTACATGGCAATTTAGAGTCTCCAATTCACTTAACCTGCATGTTTTTGGAGGGGGAAACCAGAGTACCCCCATACGAACATGGGGAGAATATGCAAACCCAGAACAGAAAGACCTGGTTGATCAGGGACTAAAACCTGGGACCTTCCAGCTGTGAGGTGACAGTTCTTACCACTGAGCCACCATGCTGCCCAATTTTTTTTTTACATTTAAATAAATGTAATTACACAGCAAAACAAAATTAATTTAAAGATAGACAGCACAAGCACACCTTTCAAGCAAACTTTATACAATACGTTTTTATTTATAAATCATAAACAATAGTTATTCTGTTCAAAATGAATTTGGCGACAGGAGGTCAAAAGTTTTGCTGCTGAAATCGGTCTGTGCTTACTGAAATTTGAACCACTGCCCCAGAGGCTGAAGCTAGATGTGTT
This sequence comes from Xyrauchen texanus, assembly GCF_025860055.1. Taxonomy (NCBI): domain Eukaryota; kingdom Metazoa; phylum Chordata; class Actinopteri; order Cypriniformes; family Catostomidae; genus Xyrauchen; species Xyrauchen texanus. The sequence continues at coordinate 30,311,497 of NC_068290.1, forward strand.
GTTGATTATTAGCCTACTGGTAAAATGTCCACAGGGTGGCACCAAAAGTGAGTTGTAATTTGATAGCAAAAATACTATGAATTAAGTTCAATGGTTTACGTGAATGGTATTGCTTCCTGGTTTCCATGGGACTAGAACCTGTGTCTCTGATGTTGCACTTGCCACACACTATCATATACAGGGATAGGTAAACACATTTGAATCAAGGTAAAAATGTCTGATGGAGGATGGCCTTGTCAGTAATTTGGCAGAATGGGTCGATTTCAGAGTGCATGAAGCAACATGTTGATTTCCCATGTGAACATGTTGCTATTAGACACTTACTGGTTGTCAAATGTTAATGGAACATGTCCATAGTTAATATGCTGAACTACACTTAGGGTTGCCACCCCTTCCATAAAATACAGAATCATCCTGTATTTAAGTTGATGTAAGTTGGAAATTTGGCCTATAATATGCAAGGGATCGTCTGAAATGTTCACACATTGTGCTAAAACTTGCTATACTGTGTTGATAACAACCAATGACGCCATGGGTGTGGTAAGGTACCATCTGAAAAGTCCACACATTGGGCTAAAACTGTGGATTTTGTTTCTATTTAAATGTTCAATAAGATGTACAAAATTTGACAGATCGAACAATGTATGAATACAATCACTGAGTCATAAATCAAGAAGTACAGGTGAAGGAAAAAATACACAAAATAAATAATAATGATGAAAAGTTACTTATGAAACTAAAATGCATACATGATTAAGATAAATTAGATTAATATTTTAAAAAATTAAATAGAAATATATATATATATATACGTATATATACACTCACCTAAAGGATTATTAGGAACACCATACTAATACTGTGTTTGACCCCCTTTCGCCTTCAGAACTGCCTTAATTCTACGTGGCATTGATTCAACAAGGTGCTGAAAGCATTCTTTAGAAATGTTGGCCCATATTGATAGGATAGCATCTTGCAGTTGATGGAGATTTGTGGGATGCACATCCAGGGCACGAAGCTCCAGTTTCACCACATCCCAAAGATGCTCTATTGGGTTGAGATCTGGTGACTGTGGGGGCCATTTTAGTACAGTGAACTCATTGTCATGTTCAAGAAACCAATTTGAAATGATTCGAGCTTTGTGACTTGGTGCATTATCCTGCTGGAAGTAGCCATCGGAGGATGGATACATGGTGGCCATAAAGGGATGGACATGGTCAGAAACAATGCTCAGGTAGGCCGTGGCATTTAAACGATGCCCAATTGGCACTTAGGAGCCTAAAGTGTGCCAAGATAACATCCCCCACACCATTACACCACCACCACCAGCCTGCACAGTGGTAACAAGGCATGATGGATCCATGTTCTCATTCTGTTTACGCCAAATTCTGACTCTACCATCTGAATGTCTCAACAGAAATCGAGACTCATCAGACCAGGCAACATTTTTCCAGTCTTCAACTGTCCAATTTTGGTGAGCTCTTGCAAATTGTAGCCTCTTTTTCCTATTTGTAGTGGAGATGAGTGGTACCCGGTGGGGTCTTCTGCTATTGTAGCCCATCCGCCTCAAGGTTGTGTGTGTTGTGGCTTCACAAATGCTTTGCTGCATACCTCGGTTGTAACGAGTGGTTGTCTCAGGCAAAGTTGCTCTTCTATCAGCTTGAATCAGTCGGCCCATTCTCCTCTGACCTCTAGCATCAACAAGGCATTTTAAGCCCACAGGACTGCCGCATACTGGATGTTTTTCCTTTTCACACCATTCTTTGTAAACCCTAGAAATGGTTGTGCGTGAAAATCCCAGTAACTGAGCAGAT